>NC_042624.1:22239360-22539360 GCF_901001135.1 Rhinatrema bivittatum | reverse complement strand
ATTTAAACAGAATGCATTTCCAACTGCAGACTGGCCTGTTCCCAGATGATTGCTCTAAGATCATGTCTATCCTTTCCCTCTGAGAAAAAGTATTGAAATGGGCGTACAACTCCCGCATGGCAGGACATCCTGGAGTATCCTGAACACTTGACCTCTTTCAATGGCACTTCTGGTGGCCCTAGGTCAAGAAAGATGTTAAGGATTATGTGGATTCTTGTTCTACCTATTCAAAGAACAAAGCTGTTCATGCCTGATCCTGGGGGTTGTTACAGCTGTTGCCAGCCCCTAGGGAACCCTGGATCCATTATCCATAGACTTCATTGTGGATCTCCCTCTCATATACGGCTCCACTGTGATATGGGTCATAGTGGATAGATTCTCTGAAATGGCTCATTTTGTCCCCCTCGCCAGGATACCCACGGCATCTGAATTTGCCCGTCTTTGTCCAACATTTCTTCCTGTTACATGGCCTACCATCCTATATCCTATCCGACAGAGGGGTCTGATTTACAGCCCGCTACTAGAAGACCCCCCTGCCGGATTTCACCACAGCATACCATCCATAGGGCAATGGGCAGACCGAGAGGATCGATCAGGTCCTTCCTCCAGCTGTTTGTTAACAGAAGGCAAGATGACTAGGCAATCCTACTAACTTGTGTGGTTTCATTCCAGATTGCATATGGGAAACATCCATGGGTACCGCTTCCTCTGCCTCTCACCATGGACTGCCCCATAGCTAGTCTCACAGCCAAAGAACTCCATAATCTTTGGACTCACACCAATCAATTAATATCATGAGCAGCTGCTCAGGCCAAGAGATATGCCGATACCTGACATCAATCAGCAACACAATTCAAAATGGATGATCTCATATAGCTGAGTACTCAGTACTTATGCCTTTGGGTTCTCTTGCTCCACCTGGCACCCCGATTCATTGGACCTTACCCTTATCTAACATCAAGTGGGGCCCGTGACATATCAGCTGAAATGTCCCATCACACAAAGAATCCATAATGTCTTCCGCATCTCATTATTGAAACTACTGATCCTTTCTTGGTCCTCCAGAAAGCCTTTCACACCTATGGATGTATGCTGAAGAAGACACACAATTTAAGGTACAAGAAATATTAGATTCACGTTGGCGGAAGAAACTGGAACATATCATTGCATGGAAGCACTTTGGACTGGAGGAGAACTCCTGGAAACCTGTCACCACCCTCAAGGCACCAATTCTGATAGAGTTCCACAGACAATTCCCCTCCAAACCAAAGCCTCAGACCCTGAGGAGGGGGCTTAAGAGTGGGAGGGTACTGTTACGATTGCCGGCTCGTGAGAACTCCCTAGTTCCCAAGATGCCACTGCCATCACTATCAGGGCCTTCCCCTAGGCATGTATGAATAACATGAGCCGGCCTATGAAGGCCCTGCTCAGATGGAAACCTGGTATTGACCTTAGTCTGCACTTTCGTTATCCTTGCCTACCAGCAGCCGTTGACTTTAGTCTGTCCCCGGAACCACTCTTCTGCCTACACCCCAGAGACTGCCATCTAAGACCTGCTGCCCTCCAGAACGCAAAATCTCAGCCTGAGGGGGAAAGGGGCTGGTATAGGCAAAGCTCCAGTTCATTCTCTGCACCTGCCTGCTCTGCCAGTTGGTGGTGAGGACCTACAGTGCCTCCCCCTGTAGAGTGAGTCAACCTCACCCCAATATAAGGGTCCACAATCCTAACACATGGGGGGAACTTCCTATAATGTATATAGATAATATTGATCACCAACTACAATTAGCTAAGCAGTGTTTTTATGAACATGGAAACAGGTCTTCCCGATTGTTGACTCACACATTAAGAAACTGAATATTTCATGTAATTAGTGATCAGAAGAGGGCAATAATCAATCAGACCAAGTTAGTGGAGAAATGCTTCAATTGGTTCTACCAAGAACCGTTCTCACGGATGGGAATGCATCCAGTCAAAACACTGAGGACTATTTGTCCTCGGTTCTTTACCAAGCATCTCCCTGGAAAAAAGGAAATTACATAAATGTAAATCATGGCAATTATAAAGGGGTTGAAGATGGATAAGGCCCTGGGTTTGGATGGTTACTTGGCTAGATTCTACAAGACCTTTTCAACTGCTACTGTTACGACTGAGGGAGGCCTTTAATTATCTAATACACGGAGGGAGTCTCATCTGCTTCCAATGTGGTGGGGATAACGATTCTATTGAAGGAGAGGAGATACAGAAACCTATGTGGTTCTTATCAACCCATAACTCTTTTGAATATAGACAAGTATTTTGGCTAAAATACTTGTATTATACCTGGCATCAGTGACGTTGCACTTTCTGCATGAGGATCAGGTGTGTATTTTCATAGTAACATTTTCATCGATCTGGATTCCTAAGTCCTGGACTTGATCTGAGGGTGTGATATCAAAATTACCTAGTTTTAGTGATGGAGGTTTCACAATGGAGGAGTTTCTCCTTAACCAGGATGAGTTAGGTTTTTATTGCATTTTTTTTTATTTAGTGTTAATAGCTTGGGGTCTATTTAATGTTTGGGTACTTGCCAGATACTTGTAACTTGGATTGGCCACTGTTGGAAACAGGATGCTGGGCTTGATGGACTCTTGGTCTGACCCAGTAGGACATGTCTTATGTAGCATTCAGCGCAAACATAGTTGACTGACATTTATTTGAAATGATGCAAAGCCCCAGCATCTTTAGCACATGTTGTCTAGTCATGTCCAAGAAAAAAAGGATTTTTTTGGCAGAGAATCTCCAGCTTTCTTGACAGTTTGCTCAGGCAGCCCATCTCACCAAGGGTGAAGGCTGTTTTATTCGACATGTCATCATTAAAAATTACAGATCGGGGATAAACTATTGGTTCATAAAGCATTTCTGCTGGGACAAAAATCTATACTATCATTCTGGATGGTACCTGGGTCTGCCTTCTTATTGGGCATGGCGAAACTTGTTTCACAATACCATGCAGATGGAGAACATGGCTTGTGCTTCAATAATTATGAGAAAAAAATGGTTTCTGGATGTTTGGAATAGGTGTATACTCACTGTACATGCAGTTTAATAATTAATTATTGTGGAGTCATATACCTTTTCTACAAATGGCACTTTTGTTTAGATATTTAAATGAAAAAGTCTTACACATGTAACAGCACTGGAAAGTGTGAAAATACAGCAGAGATAGAACAATAAGATTATAGGGATTGACATGAAAAACTCAGGACTGGTGAGCCTGACTTCACTGCCGGGAAAAAGTAAGGTATCTATTCTAAACAACAAAATTATAGAACATATAGACAGACATACAGATAGCCCTGGTGCTGCCTTGGAGGAGGAAGGTCTCTTAGTTGGACAGCATCAACTTAGTGCAGCAGGAAGTGATCAGATAGCAAGGACCTGCACACCAAGAATGTGTCTCCTAGGGCTACTTATTGCCCAGGAGGAAAGGATTAGGTTGGCCGTCATAGTTGGTGATTCAATTATTAGGAATGTAGATACCTAAGTGGCTGGTGCACGTGACGATTGCCTGGTAACATGCCTGCTTGGTGTGAAGCAGGCAGAACTCACACATCACTTACATAATATTTTAGACAGTGCTGGGGAGGAGCCAGCTCTCATGTAACATGTGGGCACCAACAACATAGGAAAATGTGAGAGAGAGGTTCTGGAAGCCAAATTTAGGTTCTTAGGTAGAAAGCTGAAATCCAGAACCTCCAGGGTAGCAATCTCTGAAATGCTCCCTTTTCCATGCGTAGCTGCTCCCCAGAGGCAGGCAGAGCTCCAGAGTCTCAATGCGTGGATGAGATGAGGGGAAAGCAGACAGTCACTCAACAGCGCATGGTTCAGAGGACGGTATCCTCGAAGGGAACTAATGAAGCAGGAGAGTTAGGTCTTTCTAAAAGAGAGGTTCCAATAAAAGCAAACGTAGTCTATGTGCCAATAAATAAAAATTCACCTGAGCTAAAAGATTCCAAATTATCCCTGTTAACTGAAAAGCAGGCTGGTAATATAAACCAAAAACACACTTTGAAATGTCTGTATGCTAATGTTGCGGTGTCCACCGCTTCCCCCCGCTTAGGGCTCAACCCTGCCTACCTCTGCTTCAGGAATCGCCGCGTTCCGCCCGCTCTGGACCCCGGGGGCTTCTCTCACTCCATGTGGCGGCTGCCATTACATGCGCGCTTCTCCTCCGTCTCGCGCGCTCAACTCCTGGAAGCCTGGCCATGCCCGTGCTGCTGACGTCACGCCCAAGCCCTGATATAACCGGCGCTCAAACTCTCTCTCATTGCCTTGCAACGAGGTTCACAACTGCATAGTTGTTCTTAGTTGCGTTCCTGGTGGTCTCCACGTTTCCTGCTTCTAACTCCGGTTTGCTTCCGACTCCGCTTCAGCCTGCTGCCTGCCTCTGACCCCGGTTTGCTTCCGACTCCGCTTCAGCCTGCTGCCTGCCTCTGACCCCGGTTTGCTTCCGACTCCGCTTCAGCCTGCTGCCTGCCTCTGACCCCGGTTTGCTACCGACTCCGCTTCAGTCCACAGCCAGCCTCTGACCTCAGCCTGCTTCAGCTCCGGTTTGCTACAGACTCCGCTTCAGCTTACAGCCTGCTTCAGCTCCGGTCTGCTACAGACTCCGCTTCAGCCTACAGCCTGCTCCAGCTCCGGTCTGCTACAGACTCCGCTTCAGCCTACACCCTGCTCCAGCTCCGGTCTGCTACAGACTCCGCTTCAGCCTACACCCTGCTCCAGCTCCGGTTTGCTACAGATTCCGCTGCCGCCCGCTGCCCTGTCATCAGCTGGCCCTTGGCCCTGTACAGCCGGTCCCCTGCTTCCCGGGTACCTTGGACTTCCTATCCATCCTGTTTACTCTGGTCCCGGCCTAAGCCCATCTCTGCCTCTGGACTCTCTGCCTATACTCCAAGTCCCGAGGTCCCAGTGCCCTACGGGCTCCTCCTGGGGGGTTCCTGGTTCCTGGGTGAACACCTCGCCAGCAGTGTCCGACTGCAGCATGCTAATGCCAGAAGTCTAAGATGGGAGAGTTAGAATGTATAGCATCTCAGGGACATGGTGGAAGAATGAGAACAAATGGGATCGTGCCATACCAGGGTACAAATTATATCACAATGATTGAGAGGAGCAACTTGGTATGGGAGTGGTGCTTTATATTCGGGATGTCAGAGTCCAACAGGATAAGGATCCTGAAACAGACTAAATGCACAACAGAATCTTTAAGGGTAGAAATCCATGGGTGCTGGGGAAGAGTATAGCGATAGGAATATACTTCCATCCACCTCTCCAAAATAATGAGATGGATGATGAAACGCTAAGAAAAATTAGGAAAGCTAACCAAATTGGTAGTGCAGTAATAATGGAAGATTTAAATTACCCCCATGTAACATTAAGACATGCTAGAGAGATAAAGTTCCTGGATGGAATAAATAGCTTTATGGAGCAATTGGTTCAGGAGCTGACAAGAGAAGAAGCTATTTTAGTGCAGCGCAGGAGCTGGTGAGACAGGCAACGGTGGTGGGACCGTTTGGCAAAAATGATCATAACATAATGAATTAGTGACTGGAAGGGGAAAAATAAGAAAATTCATGGTTCTATCACTAAATTTTCAAAAGGAAACTTTGAGAAAATGAGAAAAACAGTTAGAAAATCTTGAAAGTTACAGCTACAAAGGTTGAGACTGTTTTCAAGGATGAATTGACCCAAATCACTGTGAACCTGGAAGATGTAGTAGGCCAGATTGACAATTAAAGAGTAGCAAAACACCTGGACCAGTTGGTATACACCTCAGGGTTCTGAAAGAACTTAAAAATGAAATTTCAGACCTATTACAAATAATTTGTAACCTATCATTAAAATCATCCATTGTACCTGAAGACTGGAAGGTGGCCAATGTAACCGCAATATATAAAAAAGGCTCCAGAAGTGATCCAAGAAATTATAGACCTATAAGTCTGACTTCAGTGCTGGGAAAAATCATGGAAACTATTATAAAGAATAAAATCATAGAACATATTTCCAATGAAGAATATAATCTTGTTTAAATATGTAAAATTGCATAAAGAGAAAATTAAAAAAAAAAAATCATAGAACATGATTTAATGGAATATAGTCAACATGGATTTACACAATGGTCTAACAAATCTACATTTTTTTGAAGGGGTGAATAAACATGTGGATAAATGCAAACCAGTAGATGTGGGATATGATAGAGGTCTATAATATCATTAAAGAACTTGAATGGGTAAATGTGAAATAGTTATTTACTCTTTCAGATAATACATGGACTGGGGGGGGGCACTCCATGAAGTTAGCAAATAGCACATTTAAAATGAATTGGAGAAAATTCAGGTTTTACTCAACAGACTCTGGAATTCGTTGCCAGAGTATGTGATTAAGGCAGTTAGTGTAGCTGGGATTAAAAAAGGTCTAGATAAGTTCCTGGCGGAAAAGTCCATAAACTGCTATTAATCAATAGGGAATAGCCATTGCTTATTGCTGGCATTAGTAGCATGGGATTTGATTAATGTTTGGTTACTTGCCAGGTACTTGTGACTTGGCTGCTGTTGGAGATAGGATACTAGGCTTGATCGACCCTTGGTCTGACCAGTATGGCAAATCTTAAGTTTTTATGACATGGTTTAATGGAACACAGCCAGCATGGACTTACCCAAGTTGTTGCGCCCGTCAGTCGCAGACAACTGCGACCACTCATGCTCACCTCTTTCTTTGCTGCTCCGTCAATCCTTGGGAGAATGGCGGCCTCCGCCAGCCGCCACTGACCTGCCTGGTGTCCCCGGGGCAGCGTGTGTATTGCCGACTGCCATCTTGCTTCAGGAATCACCTAAGGCGCGCATGTAAGGGCCACCTTTGTACACATCATGGGGGGAACCTCAGGGGCTTCCCCTCCGGGTGACGTCATCTCGCTGTTGTACTTAAGCTGACTGGCCCTATGCTTCAACGAGTTAGCAAGGAGTTCCCTTGTTGCTGAATCCGCTCCATCCTTGGACTTCCGATTCTAGACTTCCTTTGGCATGAGACGCTTTGTATACCTGCTCCTCGGAGGCCCTTCCAAATTCTTGGCTATCCGCTCCTTGGAGGGCCTTCCTGCCTTGGACTGTTACCTGTCCCGCTTCCCGGGACATTCTCCTGGAACTACCTCTTGTGAGTACTTTAATTGGACTTCAACGATACCTAGCCTTACTGAAGGATTCTCTGCAGCGTACCCCGTGCCTCGGGCCATTACCGTATCTTCCTCAGTAGGAGGCACTCCAGTATACCCTGCACTGCAGGTTATTACTGTACCATCTACAGGATCCTCCTCCGAGTTCCTGCACCTCAGACTACCGCCTTGTCATCACCTCGGAACAGACATCTCCGGTGTACCCCGCTCTGCAGGCCACTACCATATCTGCACATCTGAGTATTGTTACACTTCTGAAGAGATTTCCTGGTGTACCCCACTCTGCGGGCCACTACCGGATATTCACGTCGGAGGTATCACCTTGGGTATAACCCTCTGCTCAGAATTGTACTTTCATTACAGCTCCCGCTCTGCGAGCTCTGCTTTTCTTTCCTTCATAATAAAGTCTCTACCATACAGCAGTGTCCAGCACCACTGAGACCACGCCTACTGATGGTGAGGCTCACAGGGCTCCTCCCTGTGGGCGGAGACACCTCTCACCTCGGCCCAGGGTTCACATTCTTACAAAAACATAACACAAGGGAAGTATTGTCTCACAAATCTGCTACATTTTTGGAAGGGGTTAATAAACATGTAGATAAAGGTGAGCTAGTAGATGTTGTGTATTTGGATTTTCAGAAGGGTTTGACAAAGTCCCCCATGAGAGGCTTCTAAGAAAATTAAAAAGTTATGGGATAGTAGGCAATGTCTTTTTGTGGATTGCAAACTGGTTAAAAGACAGGAAACAGAGTAAGATTAAATGGTCAGTTTTCTCAGTGGAGAGGGGCAAACAGTGGAGTGCTTCAAGGATCTGTACTTGAACTGGTGCTTTTTAATATATTTATAAATGATCTGGAAAGGAGAACGATGATGAGTGAGGTGATCACATTTTGCAGATAATATAAAATTATTCAGAGTAGTTAAATCACAAGTAGATAGTGCTAAATTGCAGGTGGACCTTGCAAGACTGGAAGCTGGGCATTCAAATGGTAAATGAAACTGAATGTGGATAAGTGCAAGGCAATGCATATAGGGAAAAATAACCCATGTTGTAGTTACATGATATTAGATTTCATGTTAGGAGTTACCACCCAGGAAAAAGATCTGGTTATCATAGTTGATATTACATTGAAATCATTGGCTCAGTGTGCTGTGGCAGGCAAAAAAGCAAACAGAATGTTAGGAATTATTAGGAAGGGAATGGCGAATAAAACAGAGAATGCCATAATGCTTTTGTATCGCTCTATGGTGAGATACCACTTTGTGTACTAAGTTCAGTTCTGATCGCCTTATCTCAAAGATATAGTTGCACTGGAGAAGGTAGAAAGAAGTGCGACCAAAATGATAAAGGGAAGGAAAGCATTGCTTATGAAGAAGGGCTAAAGAGGTTAGGGCTGTTTAGCTTGGAAAAGAGACGGCTGAGGGAAACTATGATAGAGATCTACAAAATTATGAGAACTAGAATGGGTAAATGTGAACCAGTTGTTTACTCTTTTAGATAATAGAAGGACTAGGAGGCACAGTTAGCAAGTAGCACATTTAAAACAAATCATAGAACATTCCTTTTCACTCAATGCACAGTTAAGATCTGGAATTCATTGCCAAAATATGTGGTTAAGATAGTTAGCGTAGCTGGGTTTAAAAAAAGTTTGGACAAGTTCCTGAAGAAGTCCATAAATTGCTTTCAGCCAAGCTGAATTAGGGAATAGACACTTTATTACTGGCATTAGTAGCATTGGATCTACTTAATGTTTGGGTACTTGTACCCTGGATTGCCACTGTTGGAAACAGGATGCTGAGTTTGATAGACCCTCTTTCCGACCCAGTATGGCAACTTATGTTCTTACAGGTTTGGGTAGAGGAGGTTTATGGATATGGGCGATTGAAGGGGTTTTTGGGGGGGGAGGGGAGAAAATGAAAAAACTATAATGAAAAATGTTATAAATTTTGTCTATGTTGTTTACTGTTGTGCATAAGAAACAGATGTGCATCTGGTGGTTGTATTGGAGAAATTACTTTCCTGATAATTTTGTTTCCTTAGGGGTAGATTTTCAGACGAGCGCGAATAGCCTACTTTTGTTTGCGCTCCAGGCGCAAACAAAAGTACGCTGGATTTTAGTAGATACGCGCGTAGTCGCGCGTATCGGCTAAAATCCTGGATCGGCGCGCGCAAGGCTATCGATTTCGTATAGCCTGCGCGTGCCGAGCCGCGCAGCCTACCCCCGTTCCCTCCTAGGCCGCTCCGAAATCGGAGCGGCCTAGAAGGGAACTTTCCTTTGCCCTCCCCTCACCTTCCCCTCCCTTCCCCTACCTAACCCACCCGCCCGGCCCTGTCTAAACCCCCATCCTACCTTTGTCGGGGGATTTACGCCTCCCGGAGGGAGGCGTAAATCCCCGCGCGCGAGCGGGACTCCTGCGCGCCGGGCCGCGACCTGGGGGCGGGTACGGAGGGCGCGGCCACGCCCCCGGGCCGTAGCCACGCCCCCGTACCCGCCCCCAAAACGCTGCCGACACGCCCCCAAAACGCCACGACGACCGGGCCCGCCCCCCGACACGCCCCCCTCCGAGAACCCCGGGACTTACGCGAGTCCCGGGGCTCTGCGCGCGCCGGGAGGCCTATGTAAAATAGGCTTCCCGGCGCGCAGGGCCCTGCTCGCGTAAATCCGCCCGGTTTTGGGCGGATTTACGCGAGCAGGGCTCTGAAAATCCGCCCCACAGTGTAGACAGATACAGTTGCTTTTGAATATTCTCTTCAAAAGCAACTGTGGACAGACTAGCAAAAGACTTGATTAAAAACAGGTAACCAGAACTGTACTCAACCAACCATAAACACTGAACTCATGTAAGTTTCTAGGTATCCCAAGTTAGGGACTGAATGATCACTTACCAGTAATCCCCTGGGACCCAGAGCCCTACAGGAGGACTATTAACATAATCATGCAGCATCCAAGGGCAGAAGCTGAGTCTATCTGTCTACACTAAGGAAAAAAAATTATCAGGTAAGTAACTTCTCCATTCCTAGTCTATTAAGATTTTTATATTCCAGGTTTCACACTTTTTTCAGCACTTCAAAGCCAATTACTTTCAGGTACTTTCACGTACTATAGATATTTCCCTATCCCCAGAGGGCTTACAATATAAGTTTGTACATGAGCCAATGGAGGGTAAAGTGACTTGCCCAAGGTCACAGTGGGACTCAAACCCTGGTCTCCTGGTTCATAGCCCGCTGCTCTAACCACTAGGCTATTCCTCCACTCAGTGGGATATTCCAAAGCTACTCCTGACAGGGTAGGAGGCTGCCCATGGTACAGTCACCACTGCATGTGCAAAGGCTGCATCCTCCCAGGCCTGCACATCCAGACGATAAAATCTGGAAAAGTGTGTAAGGAGGACCACGTCGCAGCTCGGCAGATATCGACGGTAGACAACAAACTAATTTCCACCCTTGACACTGCCTGAGCCCTAGTGGAATGAGCCCTGAGAAGGCAATGGCTTTCCAGCCTCTACATCCGCAGCCATGACTACCTCAATCCAGCAAGCTATGGTAGCCCATGAAGTTGGAGCACCTTGCTTACTCCTGTCATGGACAACAAACAGGCGATCCATCTTTCCAAAAGGTTAAGAAATCTCCAGATACCGCATGACAAGACGCTTGACATCCAAGGAGCGCAAGAGGCAATACTCCTCTGCATCCCTGACCTTATACAGAGATGGTAAGAGACTGATTCAAATGAAAGTTCGAGACTACCTAGGGCAAGAAGGATGGAACAGTACATAGCTGTAATGCCCCTGGAGTCACCAGAAAGAATGGCTCCTGGCAAGCTCAGAAATTCGACACGCTGAACATATATGATTAATATATATAATATATTATCGCTGTTGTATTTTGAATAATCCGGAAAGTGGTATTTAGAACCGTAGGTCATTAAAAAATACAACAGCAATAATATCTACTCATACGAAAGAACTTTTACCAATTAAATTGACACTAAACCCTAAAAAGACAGAAATCATTTGGTTGAGTCAAAACCCATAGATTGTTAAACCATCTGCCTTAGACTTAGGCAACTTTCAAATTAACCCCTCAAATCAAAGACGGGAACTAGATGTACCACTAGATGAGATCCTCACTTTGAAAATGCACATCAGGAAACTGATTAAGACTGGATATACTAAACTGCATATACTACAAAGATTGAAACTACTTTTAATCCTGGTGGACTTTAGTACAGTACTACAATCTCCCACTATTCTCTAACCTTGACTACTGTAACTCCTTACTTCTAGGTCTTCCAGCAAGTCACTTAAAACCACTACAACTATTACAGAATGCCGCAGCAAGGCTGTTAACATGATCCAGGAAATATTATATTACACCATTGCTGATGGCTCTGCACTGGTTACTAGTACAATGCAGAATCTACTATAAAGTAAAAACGAAATATTCAACATCATTCATTCTAATAACATCAGACAGCTAGGAGTGACACTACACACCTACAACCCTAAATGAACACTAAGATTCCAAAATAAAGGACTCCTGAATATCCCCACTATACAAAACACACATTTGATGCAAATAAAAGATAGAGTATTCGCCATAGGAGGTCCAAAGCTCTGGAACTCTCTACCAGAAGCTTTTTGTATGCTACCAGATAGAAAGAAATTTAAAAGTGAATTAAAAACATGGCTATTCATTAACTCATATAATCTAACTTAGAACATATAGACCAAATAAAAGACAAGAAAGACATTGATAATCGCAGTATGAAGAATAAATTCAAATGAGAGAATTCATGATTCTCAAACAACCCACAGACTAAGAAATTAAAACCATCTTATTATTTATGATTACCAACTTTCCTTGCTATGATCGTAACTCCACTTGCCTCAGAAACTAACCGTTTTGTTTTGTTTATGTTTATCTGTTGAATGTATAACTATGAATGTCTTCTTGTAAACCGTTGTAATCTATACATGGAACGACAGTATATAAAATATCTAAATATGTAAATACATATAGCCACCCGGAACACAGTCTTCAGGGTCAACAACTGCAAGAAAAGGCAACGCAGAGGTTGGAACGTAGTGCCCGCCAAAAAATCTAGCACTAAGTTAAGACTCCACAATGGAATCGGAAACCTCAAGAGAGCCCTAAGATGCTTCAATCCCTTCAAAAAATGGGCCACATCAGGATGAGACAACAAGGAAACACCATTTACCAGGCCTCTGAAACACGCAAGAGCCACAAAGTGCACCTTCAAGGAATTGAGAGCTAATCATTTATTCAACTTATCCTGCCAGAATTCCAGAATGAGAAGGATCTTAACTAAACAAGGAAGAACACCCCGCTCCTCACACCAGACCTGAAAAACTCTCCAAACCTGCACATAAGCTAAGGAAGTGGAGAACTTGTGAGCATGGAGTAAGGTGGCAATCACCGCAGAGGAATAACCATGCTTTAATAGACGAACCCTTCTCAAGGGCCAAACCGTAAGACAGAAATGAGTCAGATCCTCATGAAGAACCGGGCCCTGCTGAAACAGATCCATGTGTGGCAGAAGGCGAAGGGGGGCCTCCACCAGGAGTCTTCACAAATCTGCATACCATTGGCGCCTGGGCCAATCCAGCGGCACCAGGAGTACTAGCCCCCTGTGGCCTTCGATCTTGTGAATTATCTTGCCCAGCAGACCTGTACAAGAGCTTCTATTCCCAAGGACCACAGGTCTCTCCTGTGACTGTAAAATCAAGGAACCTTCGCATTTCGAGAAGTCACCAGCAGGTCAGCTGAAACGCCTTGGCTGACAACACCCACTCTCCTGGGTCCAGACTCTCTCTGCTGAGAAAGTCCGCTCTTATGTTGTCTTTTCCTGCAACATGAGAGGCCAAGATCATTGTTATGGTTAAGCGGTGTTTGGGTGGATTCTTGGGTACTCTGGCAGGTGACCACGTCCACAGGGAGGAGCCCCGTGAGGAGCCACAGTTCTGGGCTAGACTCAGGACGCACAAACACAGAGTTAGTTCTTTTATTAAACAGCTTGAAGTATACCACCAGAGGTGGCAGTAGTGAGGTAGTCTGGTTGTAGCAGTCTCAGGACCCTCGGCAGAGGGAACCCTTCTCACCCCGTTGGTATAGGGGAATTCCGATGCAGGTTTCCCAGCAAGGCAGTGCTGTGGATGAGATAGACTGACTGTTAGATTACTCACTAGATGGTTGCTGTAGTTATGCAATTCCACCAGGTTGAAGTAGATGGTACAGGCACTGAGGCAGGGAGAGCAAGCCCTCGAGGAGCAAGTACCTGATCCCTGAAAGGCACCTGAAATAAAGCAGAGGGCCACTGAGGAACGGGTACCCAGGTTAACAGTTACCCCAAAGGGCAGAGAAAAAGCTTCCAGCGGCAGCACGGAAGCGGCAGAGTAGCTTAGACTGGCCAAGACCAATCGCTGCTATCTCAACGAGCTAGCAAATGGGTACAGGCTATATACCTGGATGGTGTGACGTCAGTAGAGGGGGATGTCCCCAAGGTTCGCGCCAATGCTGGAATAAAGACATGGGTGGCGTGCGCACACCCTAGTAGGTCCTTGGGAGGAGCACGGCGGGAGGCAGCACCATAGCCGTTCCGGGGACGCTGGGGAGGTCGGCTTGTAGATGCAGCGGTAGCCATCTTCCCAAGGTAAGCAGGAGGAGCCATGAACAAGGTGAGGCAAACGGGACGAAGCTGTCTAGCTCCGACGGACGCAACATTACCCCCCTTCAAAGGGCTTCCTACCAGGTCTTGATTTCTGAGGATGCATCTTGTGGAATTCTTGAAGTATCTCTTTATCCAGTATATTAGCCAAAAGAGTCCAAGAGTTATCTTCAGGTACATAAGCCTCCCATGACAGAGGTATTCCCATACTCTGCCTCATTTTCTTACGTCAAGGATAGTGTCTACCTTGTATTCGATGTCTTTTTCTGCATCTATTGGTGTTGGTTCAGGAGTCTTGCTGGAGAACTCACTAAGGATCAATGGCTTCAATAGTGAGACGTGGAACGCATTATGAATCTTCAATGTAGGTGGTAGCTTCAGACTATAGGTGAGTTTGCCTAATCGTCGGAGAATGGGAAAAGGTCCAATGAAGCGCGGAGCGAAGCAAGCTGAAGGTAGTTTAAGTCTTAAGTGCTTAGTGAATAGCCAGACTTTGTCACCAGGCTGGAAATCAGGAGCCTTGCAGTGGTGAGCATTGTATCCTTTCTTAGCTCGAAGTCCTGCTTTGAGAAGCATCTCTTAGGTCTGAGTCCAAAGTTGTTGAATTTCTTTGGCAGTAGATTGAGCTGCCGGGGACGACACTGACAGTGTACGTGGCAGTGGTGGCAATGGTAGTCGTCCGTAAACCACTTCGAATGGTGTTGATCTGGTGGATGTTGCTGGATGAGAGTTGATGGCGAATTCAGCCCAGGGCAACAGTTCACTCCAATCATTCTGGCGAGTGTTCACTTGGGCATGAATGAACTGGTTGAGTATCCTATTCATTCTCTCTGTTTGCCCGTTAGATTGTGGATGGTATGCTGAGGTGAAGTCGAGAGAAATATCAAACTTCTTGCACATTGCCTTCCAGAACTTAGTTGGGAATTGGGCTCCTCGATCGGAGACTATGTGCTTAGGCATGCCGTGTAGGCAGAAGATGTACGTGATGAAGAGCTTAGCAAGCTCCATGGCTCTGAGTAAGCCAGGGAGAGCCACGAAGTGAGCCATCTTTGAGAACCAATCTACAGTTAGCCAAATCGTGTTGTTTCCTCCTGAGAGTGGTAAGTCTACCACAAAGTCTGTAGCAATGTGTGTCCATGGCTCATCTGGCTCTGGCAAGAGTTGAAGTAAGCCCCATGGAGGACCGAGTGGTGTCATCTGTCTCACACAATTAGCGCAGGAAGCAATGTAGGAGAATGTGTCTTCCTTCATGGTGGGCCACCAGTAAAACCTTTGTAGTTTAGACAGAGTTCTGCATTGGCCAGGGTGTCCAGCCAGTTTGAAGTCGTGAGCCCAAGCTAGCAGCTTTTTTCTGAGGTTCTTGGGTATGATAGTTTTCCCTGCAGGTACTGAGTAAGTAGCTGCCAAAATAACTCTTTTTGGGTCGATGATATGTTGCGGTTCCTCTGGGATGTCCTCAGAGAGGAATGAGTGAGATAAGAACATCAGAGCAGATGCCCTATCTCCAGGGCGGGATTTTAGCACAAAATTGAATCTGTTGAAAAACAGAGACCATCTCGCTTGCCTATGGTTTAGGCGCTGTGCGTGGCGGAGATACTCCAGATTCTTATGGTCTGTAAAGACTGTGACTTGATGTTGTGCTCCTTCAAGCCATGGGTGCCATTTCTCAAATGCCATCTTTATAGCCGGGAGCTCTTTATCTCCTATTCCGTAATTTTTCTCTGCTGGTGAGAAGCGACGGGAGAAGAATGAGCATGGGTGTAAGGCCTTGGAATCACTGGCCTGGCTTAGCACGGCCCCTAAGTCAACGTCTGAGGCATCGACCTCAATAAGGGCTTAGTGGGATCTGGGTGTCGGAGACATGGCTTGCTCAAAAAGGCATCTTTTAGTTTCTGGAATGCAGTTATTGCCTCTGTAGACCAATTAGCAACATTGGCATCTTTCTTTGTCATAGCTATAAGCGGAAGAGTGAGTGAGGAGTAGTTCTTGATGAAAATTCTGTAATAGTTGGTGAAACCTAAGAAACGTCTGAGAGCCTTTAGACAGGTGGGTTGTGCCCAATTCTTAATGCTCTCCAGCTTCTGTGGATCCATTTGGAAGCCTTGGTTGGAAACAATATAGCCTAAGAAAGGCACTGATTCCTTGTGGAATTCGCACTTAGACAACTTGGCGTATAGATGATTCTCACGGAGTCTTTGTAGCACTCTTTTAACATCCTCCATATGAGTGGTCATATCTTGGGAGAATATCAAGATGTCATCTATGTATATAACGACACATTTATAAAGGAGATCCCAGAAAATGTTGTTCATTAAATTTTGGAAGACAGCCGGGGCGTTGCACAAGCCAAGGGGCATCACTAAATATTCAAAGTGACCATCCCGGGTGTTGAAGGCCGTCTTCCATTCATCACCAGAGCGAATGCGAAGTAAGTTGTAGGCTCCTTTAAGATCAAGCTTGGAGAATATCTTGGCTCCCTGTAGTCTGTCGAATAGCTCGGAGATAAGAGGCAGGGGATAACGATCCTTCACAATTATCTCATTGAGACCCCTGTAATCTATACATGGACGCAATGTTCCGTCCTTCTTCCCCACAAAGAAGAAGCCTGTGCCAGCAGGAGACTTGGAGGGTCTTATGAAGCCCTTTTGGAGGTTTTCCTTAATATATTCAGATATGGATTTATTCTATGCCATGGAGAGATGGTACACCTGTCCATTGGGTGGTTCAGTGTTGGGCTTCAGATTAATAGGGCAGTCACAGGATCTATGAGGCGGTAGTACGTCTGCAGCTTCTTTAGAAAAGACATCTTGAAACGATGCGTATTGAGGGGGCAACCCTGGCATCACTGGGGTAGTTGGCATGCAGGGTATAGGAGCGACCTCCATCAGGCATTTACCATGGCAGTCTGGGCCCCAACGTGAAAGCTCCAGAGTAGCTCAATTGAATTGAGGCATATGCTGCTGCAGCCACGGTAGCCCCAGTACTATAGGGTGCATGGCCTTCTCTAAAACAAAGAAGGAGAGCACCGGTCCGTAGACATACTGGTTCGGTGAGCTGGGTTACTTCGCCCGGTAAGGGCTCTCCATGAATTTAATATAGGAGTAGCGGAGACTTCATAGTGGTAGTGGGGATCTGCAAATGCTTAAACATTGTAGAATGAAATTGCTTCCTGCTCGAGTCCACTAGGGCAAGAGTCTGATACTCTAAGGGTCCGCAGTTCAAGGATACAGGAAGAGAGAGCGAAGGAGGGGGGCAGTAAGACATAAGAAGAGTCCTCCCACAGGACTTAAGTCTGCCAGTTTCCCGGACATATAGGGCATGTTTGAACAGCATGGCCAGCTTGTCCACAATACATGCACAGCCCCAATTTCTTCCATGTTCTTCTCTCTTTTGATGTCAGATGGCTGTGGCCTAACTGCATTGGTTCTTCTTCGCCCACAACTGGACCCGAGGGAACAGGCCTGGGTGTGGACTTAACTTGAGCTTCGCCCTGAAAGGGTCTTCTGGGAGTCTTGGTCTCTTGAACCTTGTCACGAAGTCGGTGATCAATCCTTGTTGCCAACTTCACTAGTTCAGCCAAGGTCTCAGGCATTTCACGAGTAGCGAGCTCATCCTTCGGACGAGAGTTCAGTCCTTCAAAGAAGAGGGTCTTCAGGAATTTAGGGTTCCAATGTAATTCAGACGCCAGTGTCTTGAATTCGATAGCGAAGTCAGCTAAAGGTTTAGTACCTTGCTTCAGGTGAACCAATGAAGATCCTGCAGTGGTATACCGGGCAGGGTAATCAAAAACTGATTTGAACAGCTCGAGGAATCCTTCTAGGTCATGTAGAATAGGATTCTCGCGTTCCCACAGCGAAGAGGCCCAAGTCAACGCTCTTCCGTCCAGAAAAGACAAGATATAGGTGGCCTTGGCATAAGCTGTGGGGAAATGGCTAGGTTGCAGGGAAAAGTGCATGCAACACTGGTTAATGAAACCTCTGCATCTCCAAACTTCCCCTGAGAAGCGTGTAGGAGCAGATAGAGGTACAATAGTCTTGACCGTCACTTCTGGCGGTGTAGTTTCTTTACCTGAGGTGGTGGCATCTGTGTGTGCAGCAGGTTGAATGCAGCAGTCAAACCCTCCAGTGCATTCTGCTGTTCGGAGATTCACTGGGCCAGGCCTGGAATGGCCTGCAATGCGGTGAGCTGAGCCGAATCCATGGAGTTAGTGATCTGCTATGGTTAAGCGGTGTTTAAGTGGATTCTTGGGTATTGTGGCAGGTGACCACGCCCACAGGGAGGAGCCCCGTGAGGAGCCACAGTACTGGGCTAGTCTCAGGACGCACATAGAGTTAGTTCTTTTATTAAACAGCTTGAAGTATACCACCAGAGGTGGAAGTAGTGAGGTAGTCTAGATGCAGCAGTCTCAGGACCCTCGGCAGAGGAAACCCTTCTCACCCCGTTGGTATAGGGGAATTCCGGTGCAGGTTTCTCAGCAAGGCAGTGCTGTGGATGAGATAGACTGAGTTAGATTACTCACTAGAAGGTTGCTGTAGGTATGCGACTGCACCAGGTTGAAGTAGATGGTACAGGCACTGAGGCAGGGAGAGCAGGTCCTCGAGGAGCAAATACCTGATCCCTGAAAGGCAACTGAAATAAAGCAGAGGGCCCCCGAGGAACGGGTACCCAGGTTAGCAGTTACCCCGAAGGGCAGAGAGAAAGCTTCCGGCCGCAGCACGAAAGCGGCAGAGTAGCTTAGACCGGCCGAGACCAATCGTTGCTAACTCAATAAGCTAGCAAATGGGTACAAGCTATATACCCGGATGGTGTGACGTCAGTAGAGGGAGACATCCCCGAGGTTCGCGCCAATGCTGGAATAAAGACATGGGTGGTGCGCGCGCACCCTACTAGTTCCTTGGGTGGAGCATGGCGAGAGGCAGCACCATAGCCTTTCCGGGGAAGCCGGAGAGGTTGGCTTATAGATGCGGCGGTAGCCATTTTCCCAAGGTAAGTGGGAGGAGCCGTGAACAAGATGAGGCAAATGGGGCGAAGCCATCTAGCACTGACGGACGCAACAATCATCTGCAGATAACCTTCCGCCCATTCCATAAGCTGGTCTATTTTCTGTGATACTTGCTGGCTCTTGGTTCCTCCCTGGCAAGTATATAAGCCACCGTCATCACGTTGTCCGACATCACGCAGCCTGTGGCTGAACTGCAAGCATGCCAGCTGTACCGCTCGGGTTTCCAGGCGATTGCTGGTCCAGCGGAACTCTTCAGCATTCCAACGCCCTTGGGCTGTTAACTTCAGACAGTGAGCCTTCCAACCATGGAGTCTCGAGTCTGTCATGAGTACCAACCAGTTCGGAGAGGACAAGTTGAATTCCCTTTCTAAGTTGTTCCTCCTGCAGCCACCACTGGAGGTGGGAGCAGACTTCCACAGGCAAGTGGAGCCGAACCACTTAGTCCTGAAACTGTGGAGTCCAATGAGATAGAATGCTGAAAAGGACGCATATGCACCTTTGCCCACTGTACCACTTCCAGGGTAGCCGCCATAAAGCCGAACACCAGTAGGTAAGGACCACACCATCGGACATATGGTGTTCATCAACTGATGAACTTCAGCCATCAATTTCTGGATTTGAACTTCCGGTAGGAAAATTCTGTCCTGTCCCGTGTCAAACCAGACCCCAGATATTCCAATGACTGGGATGGCTGAAGATTACTCTTGGTCAGATTCACCACTCAACTGAGCTCCTGTAATAAGGATATCACCTTGTGTGTTATCAGGCAGCTGTCTTCCTGAGATTTGGCACGAATCAGCCAGTCATCCAAATAATGGTGCACCAGGATTCCTTCTTTTCGTAAGGCTACTGCTACTGCTACCAAAACCTTGAAAAATATTCTGGGAGTGGTGGCTAGACCAAAAGGCAGCGCCTGAAACTGATAATGGTGTCCCAATACTGCAAAGCGTAGAAAGCGTTGGTGTTCCAATCAGATGGGAATATGAAAGTAAGCCTCTGACAGATCTAAGGAGGTCAAAAATTTCCCCGACTGCAGCATCATTATCTCAGAGCATAAGGTTTCCATGCAAAAATGAGTCACCTTCAAATGGCTGTTGTCCCTCTTGAGATCCAGGATGGGACGAAAGGAGCCCTCCTTCTTGGGCACAACAAAATAATTGGAATATTGCACCATACTTTCTTGAGACATGGGCATCGGAATCACAGCCCTCAGTCTGAGGAGACTTTGAAGCGTAAACTCCACTACCTGCTTCTTCTATGGGGAGTGGCAAGGAGACACCATGAAAATTTGTCTCTGGGGCGTCCAGTTCCAGATCAATCAATTCCTGAATGGCATCCATCACAGGTCAAAAACAAGAGGCTTTACGTAAGGAAACCAAAATGGGATTCTTTCTTGGCTCCGATAAAGCATCCAAACCAGGGACACCCAGCTGTTTCAAGGTCATAAGAACATAAGAACATAAGAAAATGCCATACTGGGTCAGACCAAGGGTCCATCAAGCCCAGCATCCTGTTTTCAACAGTGGCCAATCCAGGCCATAAGAACATGGCAAGTACCCAAAAACCCAAAAGTCTATTCCATGTTACCATTGCTAATGGCAGAGGCAATTCTCTAAGTGAACTTAATAGCAGGTAATGGACTTCTCCTCCATGAACTTATCAAATCCTTTTTTAAACACCGCTATACTAACTGCACTAACCACATCCTCTGGCAACAAATTCCAGAGTTTAATTGTGAGTTGAGTAAAAAAGAACTTTCTCCGATTAGTTTTAAATGTGCCCAATGTTAACTTCATGGAGTGCCCCCTAGTCTTTCTACTATCCGAAAGAGTAAATAACCAATTCACATCTACCCATTCTAGACCTCTCATAATTTTAAACATCTCTACCATATCCCACCTCAGCCGTCTCTTCTCCAAGCTGAAAAGTCCTAACCTCTTTAGTCTTTCCTCATAGGGCAGCTGTTCCATTCCCCTTATCATTTTTGTAGCCCTTCTCTGTACCTTCTCCATCGCAATTATATCTTTTTTGAGATGCAGCAACCAGAATTGTACACAGTATTCAAGGTGCGGTCTCACCATGGAGCGATACAGAGGCATTATGACATTTTCCGTTTTATTCACCATTCCCTTTCTAATAATTCCCAACATTCTGTTTGCTTTTTTGACTGCCGCAGCACACTGAACCGACGATTTCAATGTGTTATCCACTATGACGCCTAGATCTCTTTCTTGGGTTGTAGCACCTAATATGGAACCCAACTGTGTAATTATAGCATGGGTTATTTTTCCCTATATGCATCACCTTGCACTTATCCACATTAAATTTCATCTGCCATTTGGATGCCCAATTTTCCAGCCTCACAAGGACTTCCTGCAAATTATCTCAATCTGCTTGTGATTTAACTACTCTGAACAATTTTGTGTCATCTGCAAAAATGATTATCTCACTCGTCGTATTTCTTTCCAGATCATTTATAAATATATTGAAAAGTAAGGGTCCCAATACAGATCCCTGAGGCACTCCACTGTCCACTCTCTTCCACTGAGAAAACTGTCCATTTAATCCTACTCTCTGTTTCCTGTCTTTTAGCCAGTTTGCAATCCACGAAAGGACATTGCCACCTATCCCATGACTTTTTACTTTTTCTAGAAGCCTCTCATGAGGAACTTTGTCAAATGCCTTCTGAAAATCCAAGTATACTACATCTACCGGTTCACCTTTATCCACATGTTTATTAATTCCTTCAAAAAAGTAAAGGAGATTTGTGAGGCAAGACTTGCCCTGGGTAAAGCCATGCTGAATTTGTTCCATTAAACCATGTCTTTCTATATGTTCTGTGATTTTGATGTTTAGAACACTTTCCACTATTTTTTCTGGCACTGAAATCAGGCTAACCGGTCTGTAGTTTCCCGGATCGCCACTGGAGCCCTTTTTAAATATTGGGGTTACATTTGCTATCCTCCAGTCTTCAGGTGCAATGGATGATTTTAATGATAGGTTACAAATTTTTACTAATAAGTCTGAAATTTCATTTTTTAGTTCCTTCAGAACTCTGGGGTGTATACCCTCCGGTCCAGGTGCTTTACTACTCTTCAATTTGTCAATCAGGCCTACCACATCTTCTAGGTTCACCGTGATTTGATTCAGTCCATCTGAATCATTACCCATGAAAACCTTCTCCATTACGGGTACCTCCCCAACATCCTCTTCAGTAAACACCGAAGCAAAGAAATCATTTAATCTTTCCGCGATGGCCTTATCTTCTCTAAGTGCCCCTTTAACCCCTCGATCATCTAACGGTCCAACTGATTCTCTCAGAGGCTTTCTGCTTCGGATATATTTAAAAAGTTTTTACTGTGAGTTTTTGCCTCTACAGCCAACTTCTTCTCAAATTCTCTCTTAGCCTGTCTTATCAATGTCTTACATTTAACTTGCCAACGTTTATGCTTTATCCTATTTTCTTCTGTTGGATCCTTCTTCCAATTTTTGAATGAAGACCTTTTGGCTAAAATAGCTTCTTTCACCTCCCCTTTTAACCATGCCGGTAATCGTTTTGCCTTCTTTCCACCTTTCTTAATGTGTGGAATACATCTAGACTGTGCTTCTAGAATGGTATTTTTTAACAATGATCACGCCTCTTGGACATTTTTTACTTTTGTATCTGCTCCTTTCAGTTTTTTTCTAACAATTTTTCACATTTTATCAAAGTTTCCCTTTTGAAAGTTTAGCACGAGAGCCTTGGATTTGCACACTGTTCCTCTTCCAGTCATTAAATCAAATTTGATCATATTATGATCACTATTGCCAAGCGGCCCCACCACCATTACCTCTCTCACCAAGTCCTGTGCTCCACTGAGAATTAGATCTAAAATTGCTCCCTCTCTTGTCGGTTCCTGAACCAATTGCTCCATAAAGCTATCATTTATTCCATCCAGGAATGTTATCTCTCTAGCGTGTCCCGATGATACATTTACCCAGTCAATATTGGGGTAATTGAAGTCTCCCATTATTACTGCACTACCAATTTGGTTAGCTTCCCTAATTTCTCTTAGCATTTCACGGTCCGTCTCACCATCTTGATCAGGTGGACGGTAGTATACCCCTATCACTATAGTCTTCCCCGACACACAAGGGATTTCTACCCATAAAGATTCAATTTTGTATTTAGTCTCATGCAGGATGTTTATCCTGTTGGACTCTATGCCATCCTGGATATAAAGCGCCACACCTCCTCCTGGGTGCTCCTCTCTGTCATTGCGATATAATTTGTACCCTGGTATAGCACTGTCCCATTGGTTATCCTCTTTCCACCTGAATGGTGGCGAGAGATCGTCATTTGGGTGCGGTACATTGATGATATACTGTTTATATGGAAAAGCACTGAAGACAAATTGACATCCTTTTTTGAGTGGATCAATTTGCAGGATCCAAATCTCCAGTTCACCAAACAGTCATTTCACCAAATTTCATTTTTAGATGTATTGGTGAGTTTGAATAATGGACAACTCAGTACCACCATGTATCGCAAACCCACCGACAAAAATAATCTTTTGAAATTTCACAGTCACCATCCATCATCGTTCAAGCGTGGCTTACCTGTCAGTCAATTCTTCAGAATTAAACGAATTTGTTCTGACCACAGTGAATTTGAAATACAACCTCAAATTTTGCGTGAAAGATTTTTAGAACGGGGCTACCCGAAGTCTGTTGTTAAAAGGGCATACAAACGGGCTAAATATTCGGACAGATCATCGCTGTTAACTTATAAGCCCATTAAACAAGATCCTGCACTTGTTTGTGTACTAAATCAATCAGTTGCTACATCCGTCATAGCATCTTCAATCCGCCAACATTGGCCTGTCCTGGCCTTACATGAGGCTCTCAAAGAGCCGCCCTTAATTGTCACAACACGGGGCTCTAACATCCGTGACAAGTTGATCCACGCGGTCACTCATCGGCGAGGTGACAAACCGAGCGGTAGCCACAATCAGTGTGGCCATTGCGCTCATTGTCAAAACAGTATGGACGGGGAAATATGGATTGAACCTCTGACAGGATATAAAGTTGTCCGAAAATCACACACTACATGCGATTCAGATTACGTTGTTTATGCTATTATGTGCACCTGTCCCAAGGTATACATCGGAAGAACTACCAGGAAAATTAGAATACGCTTGAATGAGCATAAATCAAAATTAAACACAGAGACTTTGACAGCTCCCATCACACTGTGTTCAGCAAAGCCACGCTTTCACAGATTTAAAATGGACAATTTTGGATCAAGTGTTGACATCTCCCCGCGGGGGTGATCGGATTAGACTCTTAAACAAGCGGGAGGCCTTTTGGATTTTTACATTGAAATCACAAGCCCCATTAGGCTTGAACAAATTATTGGACTGGAATTCTATATTATAGTTGGCACTAAATTACTGAACGAGCATTGAATTGATAGCGTCTCTTTTGATTGGTTGTTCAGACGTACACGTTGTGTCCTTAGAGCTCTGTTTGGATTGGTTACGCAGCTATTCCATCACCAAGTTTAAAAACGGTACACCCGTTAATTTTCAGCGTTGTCAGATCCGGATAGAGTCCACCGGACTCACGCTTGAGACCCAGTAGGCAATGGCTCAACACCCACCGACTACACATCTAAGGAGGACGATATCCCTGATGAAAGGTCCTTGAACGGACCTGAAACGTGGCTGCGTCGGTCACCCATCAAGACTATCAGATAAGTCGGGATGTTGAATGAGCTTAGTTTTTAAGCCTTCAGATATAACTCCTTATGCCTAGCGAGGTTGTTTACAAGCGCTTGAAATATCTATCTATACCCTTTGTTGGGATTACTACAATTTTGCCGGGACATTCACATTTCAGTTTATTATTGATAGAGTGATTTCATTCACCATTACTAACAAGGACAATTTTTTAAAAAATACACTTTTGAAAGATTTTCACTTGGTGTTCATCACATCGGTTCACGAACAATACTGGATGGAGGAGGTTCGTTTATGATTATAATCACAATCATATTACCCTGTGGGGATTTATGATAATCATATATGAAATGTTCCTCTCTTTCCTAAAAATTTTTTATGAAAAACACATTAGTTAATAGCCGTTCAAATTGCTTTACTCAATCGAGATCAGGAATTTACATATTGATTTGATAAATTGATCACGAAGAAATTCAATTGGTGGTTTCTCAATAGCGTTTAGAAATCCTTCTAAAAGTTAATTTGGTGCTTATTGGTAGTTTTTGGTATCATTCACTACTATACATTCTAATTCTCCCATCTTACTTCTTAGACTTCTGGCATTAGCATACAAACATTTCAAAGTGTGTTTTTTGTTTGTATTTTCATTCTGCTTTTTAATTGATAGGGATAAGTTAGAATTTTTTAGCTCAGGTGAGATTTTACTTACAGGCACTTGGACTATTTTTCTAATTATTGGAACCTCACTGTCAGGATGCCCTAATTCTAATGCATCATTAGTATCCTTTGAAGATACCTCTCTCCGAACCATGCGCTGCTGAGTGACTGTCGGCTTTCCCCTTTGTTCTAGTTTAAAAGCTGCTCTATCTCCTTTTTGAAGGTTAGCGCCAGCAGTCTGGTTCCACCCTGGTTAAGGTGGAGCCCATTCCTTCGGAAGAGACCTCCCCTTCCCCAAAAGGTTCCCCAGTTCCTAACAAAACTGAATCCCTCTTCCTTGCACCATCGTCTCATCCACGCATTGAGACTCCAGAGCTCTGCCTGCCTCTGGTGACCTGCGCGTGGAACAGGGAGCATTTCAGAGAATGCTACCCTGGAGGTTCTGGATTTAAGCTTTCTACCTAATAGCCTAAATTTGGCTTCCAGAACCTCCCTCCCACATTTTCCTATGTCGTTGGTGCCCACATGTACTACGACAGCCGGCTCTGCCCCAGCACTGTCTAAAATCCTATCTAGGTGACACGTGAGGTCTGCCACCTTCGCACCAGGTAGGCATGTTACCAGGTGATCCTCACACCCACCAGCCACCCAGCTATCTACATTCCTAATAATCGAATCACCAACTATGACGGCCGACCTAACCCTTCCCTCCTGGGCAGTAGGCCTTGGGGAGATATCCTCAGTGCGAAAGGAAATCAGGGCCGGCAATTCATCTCTATGAAAGAACCGCAACATGGTTTGATACGGTTCCAGCCCTGGAGAAATTTCCCCATCTTCCAGGGAATCAGAATCAACCTTATCATTAGTGCCATCCGGATTCCTGTCGGGAACACCCAGAGGGAGCCAAGGCAAGCCTCGGCGCTTAAGCATATGACTGGAATAGGGAGGAGCCATTGGCTGAGGTTCTGATTGGCCACAAATGGGGGAAGTGGAGGACTGTGCCTGAAGAAAGACTTGTAAGCATTGAAAAAATTCCACCCAAGAAAAAACAGCTGGGTCCAAACCAAGCCCAGAAGGAAGTTGAGCTGGTCCCACCAGTGGAGCTGGCATCCCCCCAGTCAAAGCCGTAATCAACCCATCATCAGAATGGGAAGAGGCCAGCTTAGCAAAATCCGAGGAAGACAATTCTCCCTGAGTGTCTGAGCAGCGTTGACACAGGTTAGAAGCCAGGTCAGGCTGAGAAGCCCTAATATGACAGGCAACACAAATAGGAAGACACTTAGACTTCTTGCTTACCGGCACCATCGTGGCAGTAAACTTGAGTCAGAATGGCTCGCACTCAAAAATGAAATGTGCCTAGAAGAGAGTGCGGCAAGGCGCATGCACAACCTGTGCGCCAAGTTAAGCACATAAAAAAGTTTGTGCATGTAAAAACCGCGCTCAAAAACAGAGAGCCCAATGCAAGTACAGAGCACACCGACGGCCTATAGAGGGCAGCAGCACACGCATAAGAGCACGGAAAATGGCCGCCGTGGCCTTCCATGCGGCATGCAAGAACAAAGCCTAAGAATGGGATCTAGCCCACTGGGAGCTGCTCAACCCGCCTGGCTGCCCAGTTCTCCAATCGTAGCGGGAACGAACATTGGTACGGTGCGCCAAGAACAAAGACCAGAGGAAGTCCTGAAACCCTTCTAATAGTCTCTGATTCAGGTTAAAACTTTTTTTTTTTTAAATCTTACCTGAGCTCAGCGCTTACCGGCTGAGTACAGAGATGGTCTCCAGTTGTGGGGGGAGAGGGCATCTGCCATCACCGCCACGCTCGGCCTCCTATACCCCTGCTTTTCAGCTGAACTAGCAGCTAAGTCCACGCTGGGAAACCCAGCTACTGGACCAAGGCACACCTCTGAGGGACCACGGAAATCACCTCAGAAATTCCCAACTATGGGAAGGGACCATTAGGTATCACCGCAGGAGAGCGAAGCTTTCTTTTCCTGAATTACGAATTTCAAATTTCTCCTTCCAGAAAGCTCGAAGAAATCCCCATAGGGAGATGCACGTCCACCATCTGCTGGTAATGGAGAATACTGCTAGTGTTGCGGTGTGGACCCTTGGGCCAAAGTGGGGGTTGACGCTGCCTACAGGGGGCGAACCCCACTGTAGGTCCCTACCATTGGCAGGCGGCCTGGTGTGGTGTGGAGACCCTACTGGACCTTCATCACTACCTATCCTTGTTCCCCGCGGGTTGAGTCCTTGGGTGCCAGGGCCGGCTGGACATAGGTGTGGGTCTCCGTGTGAAGAATCCAGATGAACGTTGGACGAAGGCAGTGTCAGACAGGCCAGAATCAGGGCAGGAAGCAAGCAAAGGAGTCCAGGAGTCAAGCCGAAGTCAGGTCAGGTAGCAAGCAGAGGAATCCAGGAGACAAGCAGAGGTCAAACCAGAAGAGCAGACCGAGGAGTAGAAGGGAACTGGAGCAGGGGCTCAAACAGGAACTGGAGCAGAAGCTGGATCAGCAACTGAAGCAGGAGCACACCCACCCATGCAGAGCAGAGCCGTTGCTGAGGCAATTCTGGGAGGGCTTAGCTGCTCTTATATAGGGCCTCCTGCTGATGTCATCAGATGGGGCGGTGGGTGAGTTTTCTGCTGCAGCCCCTTTAAAGGTTGGGGCGAACCGCACGCGTACCTAAGGGATCCAGTGGGCGAAGGTGCGCCGGCGTCAGGTTGCTGCTGAGGAAGCCATCAGTGGCGGCTTCTTCAGGCCGCGTCCATGGGGTGAGGTACATGGCCTTGGTGGGGGGTGAGCATGGCTGGCCGCAGAGCGTGGCGGCCAGCCATCGTAACAGGCAGGCTGGGGTCACTGCAGGGCTATATATATACTGTGACGTCAGCTTGCTCCATTTCCATTTCCATTTGCTGGCAGGGGAGGATAAACCAATGGTCCTCAGCCCATCCGTCTACATGCTAGGAAAATGTGTTTCTATTTCCAATTAAAAGATGTAACCTAAAAAGTAGATTCCGCTGTTTGGACAAAACCGGGAGACCTTGTTATGTGTCCCTTATATAGTAACAGAGATAATGTTAGCCTGCTGTCTGCCGCACAATTTCGCTATCCCAGCAGAAATAGACCAGATCTGGAAGAGGATCTAGAGTACTCCCCATCATGTTACCAGGATAATACAGAGAGTGGAAGTCAGGTTTGCTACTGAATCATTGAGTTTTTCTTTGCTTGAAAACCTAAATCTCTGCAGTTAGGAAATATTTGATGGTGACTGCTGTGTGGGTGTTCCAAACACTGCAGCCCTACAGTGATAATGTGTATTTTCTTTTCCCATGAACTCGACGTTGATACACGTTCTCATGTGCCTGCTATATCAGAAGAAACTGGAAATGGGGGTGAAAGGCATAACAGGCAACTTGTGTGGAATGAGGATGCAGCTCTGTGTGTAACCTTAGCATCCTTTATGGTCACTGAACTGCTCTTTCTTTAAAGGCCTCCTACAGTTTATCACAAGGGACCTTTGTTTACCTTGTAAATTATATTTCCCTTAGTATTTTCCATGAACAAAACCAAAATCCAATGGCAACATGACTTATCCACAGATGTTTCTCCTGTATGTAATAATATCATTTAGCAACACACAGTACTTTTAATCACATAGAAAAGGCAATTGGAAAACAAAACTCAGGAAAACGAAGGTTCCTATACATACTGCATATAGTGAAGGCAGCTGCCTTTTTTCTTTTTTAGGGGCCCTCTTGTGCACTTGTAATGCAAATGGTTGCCAGCCTTCCAGAAAATAAGGTTACAATAAAGCAATATAAGGCCTGTATCTCCAGTGACCTCCCTTCCCCAACCCAGTACCTGCTGGCTGAAATATCTTCCAAGGGGAAGATATTTCAGCCAGCAGGTACTGGGTTGGGGAAGGGAGGGATGGGAGCCATCAATGTATGGAATATTATAATAAATGGTTTGACATTCAAACCATTTATTATAACATTCAATACAGTCGGGAGAATTGCTGGACCAGAGGCAGCATGGATTCACCAGGGGAAGATCCTGTCAGACAAATCTGATTGACTAGGGAGTTGGATCAAAGAAGAGTGCTCGATGTCATCTATTTGGATTTCAGCAAGGCTTTTGATACGATCCCGCACAGGAGGCTGGTGAATAAAATGAGAAGCTTATGAGTGAGTGCCAAGGTGGTGGTCTGGATTGCAAACTGGTTGAAGGACAGAAGACAATGTGTGATGACAAATGGAACTTACTCTGAAGAGAGAGCGGTGTTAAGCGGAGTGCCGCAAGGATCGGTGTTGGGACCGGTCCTGTTCAATATCTATGTGAGCAACATAGCGGACGAATAGAAGATAAGGTTTGTTTGTTTGCGGATGACACTAAGATCTGCAACAGAGTGGACACACCGGAAGGAGTGGAGAGAATGAGACGAGATTTAAAGAAGCTGGAAGAGTGGTCGAAGATATGGCAGCTGAGATTCAATGTCAAGAAGTGCAGAGTCATGCATATGGGGTGTGGAAATCCAGAAGAACTGTGTTCGATAGGGGGTGAAGGGCTAATGCGCACGGAGCAGGAGAGAGACCTTGAGGTGATCTTGTCTAACGATCTGAAGTCGGCGAAACAATGTGACAAGGCGATAGCTAAAGCCAGAAGAATGCTGGGCTGCATAGAGAGAGGAATATCGAGTAAGAAAAGGGAAGTGATGATCCCCTTGTACAGGTCCTTGGTTAGGCCTCACCTGGAGTACTGCGCTCAGTTCTGGAGACCGTATCTCCGAAGAGACAGAGACAGGATGGAGGCGGTCCAGAGAAGGGCAACCAAAAAGGTGGATGGTCTTCATCGAATGACTTATGAGGAGAAATTGAAGAATCTAAATATGTACACCCTGGAGGAAAGGAGGAGCAGAGGTGATATGATACAGACTTTCAGATACTTGAAAGGTTTTAATGATCCATGGTCAACAACAAACCTTTTCCGTTGGAAAAAAATCAGCAGAACCAGGGGTCACGATTTAAAACTCCAGGGAGGAAGACTCAGAACCAATGTCAGGAAGTATTTCTTCACGGAGAGGGTGGTGGATGCCTGGAATGACCTTCCGGAGGAAGTGGTGAAGACCAAAACTGTAAAGGACTTCAAAGGGCTGTGGGACAAACACTGTGGATCCATAAAGTCTAGAGGATGTGAATGAAGAGTGGGTGGCTCACAGGAACGACGGCTACTACCGGTGGTAATACCCTTATTCAATAAACATACACTCAGTTAATGCGACTCCAACATTGGTCTAAGCTTCAGCGGCAATGAGGAAATGTGGAAAAAAGGATTTGCATTCACAAAAAAGCGGGGAGTAGCTTGCTTGTTATGGTGGTTACTACCCCAAACCAAACAAGCCTGATACTTCATTTTCAATGCATATAAAGCATAGCGCTCTGCTTCAATGGCAGGGGAGAAAGTCTGACACTTCACGCATATCCAGCATAGCTCTCTGCTTCAACGGCAGGGGAGAAAGTCTGACACTTCACGCAATATCCAGCATATCTCTCTGCTTCAACGGCAGGGGAGAAAGTTTGACACCACGCATATCCAGCATAGCTCTCTATTTCAACGGCAGGGGAGCAAGACTGATACTTCACTTTCAATGCATAGCCAGCATAGCTCTCTGCTTCAACAGCAGGGGAGAAAGTCTGATACTTCATGCATATCCAGCATAGCTCTCTGCTTCAACAGCAGGGGAGCAAGACTGATACTTCAATTTCAATGCATAGCCAGCATAGCTCTCTGCTTCAACAGCAGGGGAGCAAGACTGATACTTCAATTTCAATGCATAGCCAGCACGGCTCTCTGCTTCAACGGCAGGGGAGAATGAAGAAAAGTGGATCTATATTCAGCAACAACCAACAAGGACTGAATTACATAGTATGGATTAGCAGATAAGCATGGGTGTAGCTTGCTTATTGCGGTGGTTAATACCCCTAACTAATTAAGCTATTTCACTTAGATGCAGTTCCAACACTGCTCTCTACATTAATGGCAGGGGTGGAAGGGAAATAGAATAAAAAAGGTTACTAAGAGCCAAGAGTAACAGATAAGTATGAGAGAAAAAAAAAAGTGCGAAAGCTTGCTGGGCAGACTGGATGGGCCGTTTGGTCTTCTTCTGACGTCATTTCTATGTTTCTATGACATGGGAGGAGGCACATGGGGGCGTAGGGGCTGCTAGCCTAAAGTTAAGTTGCATTACATAAGAGAATATTGAATACTTGAAGAGTAAGCCTTTATGCCATGGGAAGTCTATACAAAAAAGTGAAGACCAGATGCAGGAGTTGGAAGATGAATTAGATACTATCTTTAAACAGAGCACTTTCACTATCACAATATCAATGGTGGTCTGCTTACTGTGACAGAATACTTAAGGAAGCAGCTATATAGTTGTTGCCTGTCCCCGTTGCGACAGGCCCGCGACCGGGCCTACTCACCTCCGGTACCTGGCTCTCGGCCCATCCTCCCTGGCGGCGGTGACTAGCCACTTGTGCTCCTGAAACCCCGCTGCCTCCTCGGCCTCTCTCTGTCCATCTGCGGGCTCCGCTGGCTCTCCCTGTTCTTCCACGGACTCCTCCAGTTCCCGGTGGGTCTCCCCACATGTGCCACGGGGGGGGACACTGCCGTCCAGCGGCCTGATTCCTCCTAGGCGAGCACGCGTGCGTTTCTTCCTCTTTTAAAGGAGCCACAGCAGGAATCCTATCCGTGGCCCAGGATGATGACATCATCGGGCCCTGCTACTTAAGGCAGGGCCCGCCATCGTTCCTTGCCTTGGCAACAGGTCTCCATGCTTGTCGTATGCTCGTTGCTCATCCTAGTTCCTGACCTTGTTCCTAGTTCCTGTTCCTGATTCCATTCTTGGTTACTCCCTAGCCTTGCTTGGACTGACTACCTGCTTTGACCCCTGCTACGTTTGGACCATGCTCAGGACTGATTACCAGCTTTGACTCTTGCTTCATTGGACCTCGCTCAGGACTGATTACCGGCTTTGCCCCTTGCTACATTGTAACTACACTCAAGACTGATTCCTGTCTTGGCTTTCACTCCACTGCACCTTGACTAGCTCTGCCCCCTGCCCCGACTCCAGCCTGTTGCCAACTATGCCTTTGGTATCTCCCTGGGCTTGGCCCTCTGAGGCTCCGGCCTTCTGCCACCCAGGCATCACCTGTTCTTGTTCCTGGCCCGTCCTTGGCGCCCGGGTCTCCGGTCCCCTGCCTTGTCCAGACCTGCTTCGGTCCCTCCGATACCTCTGCTGGTCCCTGGCTACCTGCTACAACATCCACTGGGAGTCATCTGATGGAGGCCCGCCCAAGACCAGCCAGCCTGGCACCCAAGGGCTGAACTTGCGGGGAACGTGAGCTGGAATTGGCGATCTTGTGGATTTTATTTTTAAGTGCAGCCTTCAGGTCCCAGAAGCAGTGGGATACCTATTCACTGGAACATCTCTTGACTCTCTTACCTGCAATCCTTGTGACAGTCCTTCTCTATATAATGGTCTTCATGTCCTTTGAAGTCTTTGCAACTTGTAGTCCAAAGAACTGGCCATAGCTGGCCAACACTCCCTCAATGAGCATGTCATTTTCATCACTGGTGAACTTGCAGGCCCAAAGTTGTTGCTTGCCCTCATTCTGCAACTTGGTAGGGTTGCCACTTCCGGGAAAATCTGTTCCCTCCTTCCTTGTCTCTCCACCCACTCCCCTCTCTCAGCTCTTCCACCCCCTATCCCGCTTCTCCTCTGAGTAGTAGTGCTGTCTGGCATTCTCCTGGCTTCTCCTCAACACCTCCCCCTTTCCCCCTACCACTCCCATGCTCCTGCAATTCAGCCCTGTGCTGCTCCTCCCTCTGGCCCCACTAACACTCTGGCGAGCCTCCTCCTTCCTGCCCCTTATCCGTCCTATCTTCCTATTCTCTCCTGACCTCCCTATCCTCACTTGCCCCAGTCACATGCCTGCTATGCCTATTCACTTCCCTGCCACTTGCCATCCTAACCCCTAGCACATTTTCACAACCTGTCCTTTCACAGTCTAAACACAAAGGACAAACAAGACAGACAAGACGAACAGAACAAAAACACATCCTCTTTCATTCACAGATAAGCACAACAGACAATGGAAAAGTTAAAAACAGTAGGAACACAAAAAGACAAGACACAGCACTTGGGTAATGGCATAGGAAAGCCTTCTCACCTACCAAAACCTCCTTTCACCTCCAACTCCTCACACACCTAAGCATCCTTCAAAGAAGCAGGTACAGGAAGTAGCCTTTCATACAGCAAGAAAATGTTGAGCAAAACATTATTTTATTGCAACGTGCGAAACAGTATTTTATCACAATGCGCAAAGGGGTAAAATATCGCTTTACGCAATATTTCCTAAACCACTTCTCCTTGCCTTTCTGAATATTGCAGTACCAAATAGTTCTTACCATGCAATTTTAATGGAAAATATTATAATGGAAAGTATTAGTTACTTTTTTACTGCAACTTAATGAATGACCCTCATTCTTAGATCACTGCCCTCTATCCCAAAAAGATAATTATACAAATTCTACTCACCTAGGTTATCCACACCTCTTGGAATGATGACATCTGCATATTTCTTGGTCTGTGAACAACCAAAAGACCTCACGTTAAGAAGGAATACTAATGAATTAAACTCTTCACTGCAAAGTCTCCCTTTTAATTATGATAGTCATTTATCTCTTAACAGGCAGATGTCATGTTCATCCTCCATTTCTTCTACTTCTTACATCCCCTTTTTAGACCCAACATACCATCCTCTCTTCTCCGCCCCTCAAGTATTAGGATGAGGTATAGTATTGTACATTTGCTGATACTTGGCAGTCCATAAAGTCAGGGCTTAGCCCATTCCAATGAGAAAAACAGAATATGATAAGTCTCCTGTTCTTTCTACATTGTTTCTGATAGGTTACAGGAGATTCTATAGGGATATAAGGACATAAGGACATGCCATACTGGGTCAGACCAAGGGTCCATCGTCCTGTTTCCAACAGTGGCCAATCCAGGCCATAAGAACCTGCCAAGTACCCAAAAACTAAGTCTATTCCATGCTACTATTGCTAGTAACAGCAGTGGCTATTTTCAAAGTCAACTTAATTAATAGCAGGTAATGGACTTCTCCTCTAAGAACTTATCCAATCCTTTTTTAAACACAGCTACACTAACTGCACTAACTACATCATCTGGCAACAAATTCCAGAGTTTAATTGTGCGTTGAGTGAAAAAGAACATTCTCCGATTAGTTTTAAATGTGCCACATTTTTTGAGATGCGGCGACCAGAATTGTAAACAGTGTTCAAGGTGCGGTCTCACCATGGAGCGCTACAGAGGCATTATGACATTTTCTGTTTTATTCACCATTCCCTTTCTAATAATTCCCAACATTCTGTTTGCTTTTTTGACTGTTGGACTCTATGCCATCCCAGACATAAAGCGCCACACCACCTCCCGGGTGCTCCTCTCTATCATTGCGATATAATTTGTACCCCGGTATAGCACTGTCCCATTGGTTGTCCTCTGAGATGCCAATTAAGTCTATGTCATCATTCACTGCTATACATTCTAATTCTCCCATCTTACTTCTTAGACTTCTAGCATTAGCATATAAACATTTCAAAGTTTGTTTTTTGTTTGTATTTTCATTCTGCTTTTTAATTGAATAGGGATAAGTTAGAATTTTTTAGCTCAGGTGAGTTTTTAGTTACAGGCACTAGGATTACTTTTCTTATTATTGGAACCTCACTGTCGGGATGCCCTAATTCTAATGCATCATTAGTATCCTTTGAAGATACCTCTCTCCAAACCATGCGCTGATGAGCGACTGTCGACTTTCCCCTTTGTTCTAGTTTAAAAGCTGCTCTATCTCCTTTTTAAAGGTTAGCACCAGCAGTCTGGTTCCACCCTGGTTAAGGTGGAGACCATCCCTTCGGAAGAGACTCCCCCTTCCCCAAAAGGTTCCCCAGTTCCTATCAAAACTGAATCCCTCTTCCTTGAACCATAGTCTCATCCACGCTTTGAGACTCCAGAGCTCTGCCTGCCTCTGGTGACCTGCGCGTGGAACAGGGAGCATTGCAGAGAATGCTATCCTGGAGGTTCTGGATTTAAGTTTTTTACCTAAGAGTCTAAATTTGGCTTCCAAAACCTCCCTCCATTGTTGTTCCACATCTCTCTTCTTCTCCCAGCCTTCTAATTCTTCCTCCAGGTACTTCCCCATTTCATCAAAGTCCGTGTTTTTGAACTGCAAAACTCAGGTCTTCGTGCTTCTTCTCCATATGCTATTTGTGATATGAAACCATACCTTTTGATGATCACTGGTGCTGAGGTGTGCACCCACCTGGACATCAGAGACATTATCTCCATTAGTGAGCACTAAATCGAGCATAGCGCCCTCCCTCAGGGGTTCCATTACCATTTGTTTGAACAGAGCCCCTTGAAGGGCATCCACTATCTCTGTACTATGTTACATTCTGCAGAAGGATTCTCCAGTCTACATCCAGCAGATTAAAATCTCCAACAATCACTTCTCCCTTCTTTCCCATCTTTCGGATGTCTTCAACCAGATCTCTGTCAAGCTGTTCCATTTGATTTGGAGGCCTGTAAACCAATAAAAATGGATGCCCCATCATGTTTTTAGGTCGGCCCATAGTGCTTCTTCTTTGCCCCATCTTCCTTGCAGCTCAGATACTTGGATATTGTTTCTGACATAAAGAGCCACTCCTCCCCCTTTCCTGTCCTCTCTGTCCTTCCTTAACAAGTTATGGCCCGGTATTGCCGTATCCCAATCATGAGATTCCGTGAGCCATGTCTCCGTGACAGCTACCACGTCCAAGTCCACCTCTATCATTAGGGCTTGCAGATCTGGGATTTTATTGCCCAAACTACAAGCATTTGTGCTCATAGCTTTCCAGATTTTCCCTTTCAGGTTACTGCTTTTCTTGGACTCCTTTTGTGACTTAGTTGAGTTTTGTTATCCACTTCACTCTTTTCCATTGCATTTGTATTTGGGGGGGGTGACATTCTAATTTCTTACTGCCACTCCCGGCATCTAGTTTAAATGCCTTATAACATAGGATTTGAATTTATCTCTTAGGATCCTTTTTCCTGCCAGAGACAGATGTAAGCCATCTTTTACAAAGAGCTTTTTACTGTTCCATACATGGCCCCAGCCCCCAATAAATCCAAAACTTTGTTCCTTACACCAGGATTTGAAGTTATTAATATGGCTTAGCCTCTCCTTCCCTTTTCCATGAACAGATAACACTTCTGAAAAGGCAATGGTTGTCGTCATGTGACTAATCTGCTTTGCTAGAGACTGGAAATCTCTCTGTACCTCTTGGATGCTGCTTCTAGCAAGGTCGTTGTTTCCCAAATGGATGATAATATAAACTTTAGAGTCTTTACTTTCTTCTTTGATCACTTTGAGTATTTGAATAGCATTTCTGCTGGCTGATGAGCCTGGAAGGCTTTTAACTGTAGTCTCTCTCTCACTAAGAGTTCCCAGATTAGTGCCTCTGATGACAGTCACCCAGCACAATGAGCTTTTTCCTTTGGTTACTGAATGTTTTATGGAATTTCTGTATGCATTGGGTTTCTTCTTTCTTTTCCGATAACACTTCAATCTTTTTCGCAATAACTTAAATATCTAATACTGAGAAGGTGTTTTGTACTCGTGCCACTTGACACAGCATGTGTCTCCACATCATAGGTCTAATTCTACCAGAGTCCACTGTAATCCTGTTGTTTTTTTGAGTTCCTTAATGCCCTGTGTGATTTGGGGGGGGGGGGGGTAGACTTGTGGGCTGCACAGCTGTCAAGAATGGGTGTCTGTGAGTCACAGGTCTTATCCTACCTGAGCCCACTGTAAACCCATTTTTCCTTCAGTTTTGGTTTTTCTGTGGTAATGGGGAATTAATTCCTGAATAATGTAAAGTGGGTGAAACTTTCTTTATTGCAGCTAATTCAGCTTTAATTTCAGCCAGCTCCTTTTTCAAAGAAGAGAGTTCTGAACAAATGGGGCAAGCCCTAAGTTTCCAGATGATTTCCCTCAGAATAAAGGCTCCACAATAGTTACATTGGATAGTTCTCATTTTGGTAAATTTACTTGATGGATAACACCCGAGGTGATGTTATTAACGTGCCGCGGTATATAAAAACCCACTAAATAAATAAATAAATAAATAAATAAGGAAATACCAAATTACTAATTTATGTAGTTGCCAATTATGTATTTAGGCAGACTATATCAGAAAATGTACTTCTACATTATTAACAATTATTCTGCAATATTAAAGAAAATGTACTTCTACAAGACCGCATAGAGAACAGAGCACGGTGTATTAATTTAACAATTATTGATTTACCTGAGCATATCAAATATTCAGAGCTTATGCATCTTGCTCAGATATGACTTCTTGAAACACTTGTACTTTCGTTAGAGACTGAGCCAGTAGTACTGGAATGTGGACAAAATCTTGGTCCAATGAAAGAAGGAGCACCTTGACCCCGAACTGTGACAACAAAAATTCTCAATTTTGCTATTAAAGTAAAAATTTTGCAAGCATATAAAACATGCTCTGTGTTTGAATATGACGAACACAAGCTCCTTTTAATGATTACACTATAGTTTGTCAATTTGTTCTATTACATCTTCCACTTTCATGATTTTCTCCAGTTCCTCCAAATTGTCTCCAGTGTGAGTATCTCTCCTACTCTGTGAATTCCAGCTGCTAAACCTTCAAGCTCTCTTAGATAGCTTATCATTCTTTCTACTCCTTCAGGTGAGGAAGTCAGTTGGGCTGCTAGATGACCAAGGTGCAAAAGACATGCTCAAGGAAACAAGGAAACACTGAATGAATTCTTTGCCTTGATCTTTACTGAGGAGGATGTTTGTTACATACCCACTCCTGAAATATTCTTTAATAGTGGAGATTATGAACAGCTGATGAAATTCTTTGATGTATTGATTTTGAGCAGCTATTTTATTCTTGTTTAGACATTTGATTTATTTTTAGTTGTCTTTTTTCTTTTTGTTTTAATTGTGCATGTTTTTATTTGTTCACTGCCTAGAGCTTTGGTAAAGGTGGCTTATAATTACAAATAAATACATATTTTGAAAATGGAGCATGTAATAGATAAGATTGACATATTAAAAACAAATCACTGGAACCAGATGGTATCCACTCCAGAGTTCTAAAAGAAATAAAATATGAAATTAATAACCTGTCACTAATAATCTGTAGCTATCATTTAAAAAAAAGCCAAGCTACCTGAAGACTGAAAGATGGCCAACGTGGCGCCAATTTTAAAATTGGGTATAGAGGTGATCTATAAAATTACAGACCATTGAAACTGATGTCTGTGCTGGGCAAAATGATAAAAAGCATTCTTAAAAACAACGGCTGGATCCCTGCGACCACCTTTGATCTCCGTGCTCCGCGCAGCCGGCGCAGACCCATCGGGGTTAGGAGCACTTCATCGGCCCAACACGACTGCCCGACCACCCGAGGCAAGCTCCAGGCAAGGCCAGCCCTCTCTCCACAAGAGGACCGCCCCCCCCCCCCACTGATGCGATCGCCAACGCTGCTTCCGCCTACTTCAGCCTTAAAAAGCACATCCCTCTTCGGCCAGATCCCTGTGGCTGCCTTCGACCTCCATGCTCCGCGCAGCCGGTGAAGACCCATCGGGGTCAGGAGCACTTCATCAGCCCAAAGCGACTGCCTGACCACCCGAGGCAAGCTCCAGGCAAGGCTAGCCCTCTCTCCAAAAGAGGCCCCCCCCCCCCCCGCTGACGCAACCGCCGACACTGCTTCCGCCTACCTCAGCCTTAAAGCAAGGCCCCAACCGCATGCGTCGCACGACCAAGGGGCCTGCCCCTTTGTGCTCCCCTTAGTGCCTCCACGTAAGTGCGCCGCAAACCCCACTACCGGCAACCATTTCCTGCTCCTTACTACACCCTTGCCTCTCTACTCCCTATCTTCCAGTATCGCCCCTCATCCCCCCCCCCTAAGAAAAGCTTACCCCTATGCCACCATCACCCTCCTCCTCTACGGCCATACCTGAAATACCCACTGATCACCCTCATAAAGTCCTGGCCCCTACTACACACTGCCACACTCCATGCCCTAAACTAGAACTGGTCCGCATATTATCTAAAACCCCACCGCCCATCCCCTTCATCCAACATCCCCTCGCTTATCCCACTCTGAACTCCAACCTCCCAACCCAGTACGAAACCCCCTTCCAGCCTCTCACCCTTTCCTTCCGCTGCTGCCCCACGGCTCTCACCCCCACCTGCCACACCAAAAACACTTCCACCCCCTTCCTCACTCTACTCTCTACCACACTTAACCCACTACACCTAATCAAAGATACAACCTCTCCCCATCCCCATCATCAAACATCTCTACCGCAACCTTAAAAAACCCTCCATCCCTACCCGAACTTAACAACAGAGATCCCTCATACCCATCATGACCTCCCCCTTACACAACTCCTAGGACTCACACTCTTCACACTGACTCTCTTCAATGCACAATCCCTCATTAAAAAAACTCACAAACTCAATGACTACCTGCTAGACTCAAAGCCTAACATTTGTGCAATCACAGAAATCTGGCTCAAACACAGATATAGCCTTGCTAAACCAATTACTATCACATCTTTACGACTTATTCTCACTACCCAGATCAAAAAAAGAGGCGGCGGCTTACTTCTAGCCGCAAAAAAAGAACTAAGACTAATACCTCAGAAAGTGAAGACCGCCCCTAAATTCGAAATCAGCCTCTTAAAATCTAATCAATTACAAATCTGCCTAGTCTACACCCCTCCAGGGCTACTAGACTCTGATGCCTCCCCCCCTCATAGAATTCATAGCCAATTATATAAACAACGACTCCCCGGCCATTATCATGAGGGATTTTAACCTCCATGTTGACACGGCTCCTCTATCCCCCAACTGCGAAGCCATACTGGATTCCTTTAAAGCCATGGGATTTAAGCAAATCATTGACAGCCCAACCCATAAAGCAGGCCACACACTCAATCTTATCTTCATAAACTCTAGCTTCACTTATACCACACCTCCCACATCTACCCCAGTCCCCTGGTCAGACCACTCGATGATCACCACCAACCTCACGATAAAAGAAAAACTGACCCCGCCCCTCCCCCCCAGACCACTTTCCACTTCAGAAAACCCTGCTCCATGGAAGACCTCAGTTCCCATCTCACCAATGAACTACACAACATAGATCTCTCAAACGCCGACTCAGCCCTCTCCTCTTGGTTTAACATCACCAACAGTGTCGCCAACAAAATATGCCCCTTAACAGCTAAAGAATTAAATACAGCCCTTAATAACAGAAAACCCTGGTTTACGTCTGAACTAAAAAAACTAAAACAGGAGCTCAGACTCAAAGAACACAAGTGGCGTGAAGACCCTTCCCCCAAATCTCTAACTGCTTACAAATCATCCTTGCATGGCAACAGGACTACCATTCTCCGAGGAAAAAGACTTCCACGCCCTGTTCTCATATGTTTCAGAGCTCACAAAATCCTCCAGCCTCCCCCCCCATCCTTGACAATGAAGCACAATCAAAGTTGGATGAACTTGCAACCTTCTTCCAGAATAAAATCTCCAATCTCTTAGCCCTGCTCACTACTACTAATACTACCTCCTTACCCCTGTACACCACCACCATCGACCCGACAGCCAACCTCTATTCTTTCGAACTCACGTCATCCCTCGAAATTGAATCCATCCTAAAAAACATGAAACCCTCCTCCCATCCAGACAAAACTACTACTCATCTTACCAAAGATCATCTCCAAACCCCTTTCAGAAATAATAAACTGCTCCCTGTCTCATGGAATAGTTCCTCATGCACTGAAACTAGCCTCCCCTACATAGAAACATAGATATAATGGCAGAAGACGAACAAATGGCCCATCCAGTCTGCCCAGCAAGCTTTCGTACTTATTTTTCTCATACTTATCTGTTACTCTGACCACTGAGGTCAGGGCCCTTATTGGTAACTTTTTGTTTCCAATTTCCTTCCACCCCCGCCACTAATGTAGAGAGCAGTGCCGGAGCTGCATCAATGTGAAGTATCAAGCCTAAATGACCAAGGGTAGCAACCGCCGCAATAAGCAAGCTACTCCCACGCCTATTTGTTTACCCAGCCTGTGCAATCTAGTCCTTGTTGGTTTTTGTTTGAATATAAATCCTCTTTTCTTCATTCCCTCCTGCTGTTGAAGCAGAGAACTGCACTGTATATGCATTCAAAGTGAAGTATCAGGCTTGATTGGTTCAGGGTAGTAACCGCCACAACAAGCAAGCTATTCCCATGCTTATTTGTTTTTCCAGCCTGTGTGATTTAGTCCTTGTTGGTTGTTTGAATATAAATCCTCTTTTTTTCGTTCCCCACTGCCATTGAAGCAGAGAGTTGCTTGGATATGCAATGAAATTAGCATCAGGCTAATTTGGTTTGGGGTAGTAACCGCCGCAACAAGAAAGCTACTCCCGATTCTAGCATGATCTTATTAGGTTTATCTATCTTGGGTATACTTAAACCAGCAATAGCCGAGCCTACTCGACAGGTTTGGGAAATCTTCTGAATTTCCCCTGTCGAGTCACCTTCCTCTTCCATTTTACCAGCAATTCCCCCGGTTACTCCTACTGCTTCCCCAGGGCCTGTGTTTTCACCTACTGGGACTGGAAAAAGTACCTGAGGATTTGCCGGTTGTGGAGGGGGAGGGATACCCGGTGCACCTGGGGACAGAGATGTCTGTATGTCCAGGTGGGATAGGTCTGGTTCCATACCTAATCCCACAGCGGACATTTCTCCCGGTGTGGAAACCGCTATTGGGGTAAGAAACCCTTGTATCTTAAGCTGACTAGGTGTGTCTGGGGCCGAGGCAGAGGACTCTGGCCTCAGACGTCCTTTTCGCTTAGTATGAGGCATCTAAGAATGTTATATATTATATTTCTTACCTATTCCTCCTATCAAAATCTCATAGACTTTTCTTATGGAGAGAAAGTTAACTTCTAACGAATCCCTATTTAAGAGAAAAGCAAGCCATAAAGATTTAGAGTCCCACAAAGTCACTAAACAAAGTCGCAAACTAAGTTGCGCGCGCCCCTTGGGATTAGGCGTTGCGCCGGCGGACGCGATGCACCACAGGATAACTTCCAAATAAACCCTCGATCAAAAACGTCAACACGGGAGATCACGCTAGAATCGATCTGGCTAGCAATAACCACTATGGAAAGATCAATCTCTCTATTAGCATCAACAATGAATAACTTCCCAATGAATAACTCCCAAGAGATGTTATTAAAAATTGAACCAACGATGAAGGAACATACTGAACAAATAGGGGATATATCTGAAAAGGTAAATTCAATTCAGAAGGTACAAACTGTAATGATACAATCACAGACAGCCTTGAGAAGGAGGATGGAAAACATGGAAAATAAATTAAGATATTTAAACTTGAGAGTTATAAATTTCCCTAATCTTAAACTGATCTCTCTTAAAGAGCAATTTAAGAAATATCTTAAGGAAATATTATTATTGCCTGTAGAAAAAATGCCCTCTATTTCAAAAATATATTTTGTTCCATCAAAAAATGGGAAGGATGAGAAGCAAGAAGCTGCAAAGATTGATTTAGATCTTGAATTAACGGCTTATTTAGAAACACCTTCTGAAGATCAAATTGAGCAAAGGGGAACTCTGTTTCTTTCATTTAACCATGCATCTGATAGAGATATGATTTTGAGGACCTTTTTGAAAAATCGAAATAAGATTTAGGTCAGAAATTGCAAATATACCCTGATATAGTTAAGGACACTCAGATGCGTAGAAAAGCTTTTGTGCAATTGAGTCAAGAAGCTAGAAAGTTGGGGGCACAGGTCAATATCAGATATCCATGTAAGTGTTTATTGCAAATTCAAGGGAAAAGGTTTGTCTATTTTGAGCCAGAACAAATGAAGACGTATCTGGAAAATTTGAAGGAACAGCAAGCAAAACCGAACCAACCTAGTGAGTAAATAAAGATACTGCTTTTTATTTTCCTCCTAATGTTATAACAAATTGATTATATTATATTATATTGGTTCTAGATTTATTTAGGATTATAGACTTTTCTGTTCTTTATAACTGTAATTTTGGAATTAATGTTTACAGAAGATGTAGCAAACATTATTTCATGTTGTAAATTGAAGAAAATGGATAAATAAAGAATTAAAAAAAAAAAAGAAAGCTACTCCCACGCTTATTTGTGAATGCAGATCTTTTTTCCCACATTTCCTATTGCCGTTGAAGCATTGAGCAATGTTGGAGTCACATTAACTTTGTGATGTTTATTGAATAAGGGTAGTAGCCATCATTCCCGCAAGCCATCCCCCATGCCTCTTCTCTTCATTTAATTTCATTCACATCCTCAAAGACTTTATGGATCCACAGCATTTATCCACGCCGTTTTGAAATCTTTCACAGATTTGGTCCTCACCACTTCCTCCAGAAGGGCGTTCCAGGCATCCATAACCCTCTCTGTGAAGAAATACTTCCTGACATTGGTTCTGAGTCTTCCTCCCTGGAGTTTTAAGTCATGACCCCTGGTTCTGCTGATTTTTTCCAATGGAAAATGTTTGCCGTTGACTTTGGATCATTAAAACCTTTCAAGTATCTGAAAGTCTGTATCATATCACCCCTGTTCCTCCTTTCCTCCAGGGTATACATATTTAGATTCTTCAATCTCTCCTCATGAGTCATTCGATGAAGACCCTCCACCTTTTTGGTCACCCTTCTCTGGACCGCCTCCATCCTGTCTCTGTCCCTTCTGAGATACGGTCTCCAGAACTGAACACTCACTATAATTCATAAAACTATCCACAATCAGCACTCCCTGGATTTAATAAACCCTCTACGCCTACACACCTCATAAAGACAGATTAGAGCTGCTTATAAAGGAACCCTCCATGCTCCCTCCCCCAAACTCACTCTCCACACTTCTACTAGGGTACATGCCTTCTCCACAGCAGGTGCATCTCTTTGGAACACCTTGTCCTCAGATCTATGCCAGGAACACTGCCCCTTGACCTTTAAAAAAAAAACTAAAGACCTGGTTGCTCAAACAAGCCTTTCCTTAACCCTCCCCCCCGCCCTTAACCCTTCCGCATCCCTCCCGCCTCTCTAGACTATACCTTCCTATCTTTATGTTAATACAGCATCCCCCCACCTTCAAGTCCCCAACTGCGCAGCAGATATTTATACTATACATTCATCTAAACCACATTTATGTATGATATATTTGTTATACAATTTTATTATATTAGATGTGCTATATAATATGTAATGTTACTTTTATCATCTGTTATTTGTCATTATATCATATTTCATATTTATCATATTTCATTCAACTGTTCCTCTTACAATGGTTTACCCTATATATATTATTATATATCTTATATAGTTTATCTCATATATATCATTAAGCATTTTCTCATATATATTATTATGCAACTGTTCCTCTCCCCTTTTCTCTTCCACCTCCAAGTTCCAGTAACCTTTTCTCTTCCACCTCCAAGTTCCAGTAACCCGCGTTCAATGTAACTTATCTCTTCTCTCACCCCCTCCAGTAGCCTCCTAGCTATGATTAATGTTAAAGTTCTCTTTACCCTTGTTCGATGTAAACCAATATGATATCTATCATGAATGTTGGTATAGAAAAGGTTTAAATAAATAAATAAATAAAAATAACTGGCCATATGAATAGACAAGGCATAATGGGAAGAAGTCAGCATAGTTTTTTGTTTTTTTTTAATTCTTTATTTATAATTCTAACATGTAATACAAAAAATTACAATGTTCAAAATTATTATAGTTAGGTGCTTTGTCAAAAATATTTGAGAAAAAAGAAACAATTAGATTAAGAAAGATAAGACATTTACATCTATCTGTATTCCATAAGCAAACTTAGGGAAGCATCTAAACTTTTGAGCATTATTTCATTAGACATGATAAATAAGAAATAGTAGGTATCGTTCTTCCCCTCTTCTTTCTCTTTCTCTAGCATTCCCTCTATCCCCTAGAAGTACTTTAAGATGTTCTGGTTCAGAGAATTGGTAATTTTGTCCATTTAATTTAACTGCACATTTACATGGATGTCGTAAAATAAATTGACCTCCCCTCTCAATTACTCTAGCTCTATAGTCAAGAAACTGCTTCCTCTTAGCTTGCGTAGTTTTAACTAAATTGGGGTATATCCATATTTTATTACCATAAAAGGTTTTTGACCTATTTCGAAAAAAATATTTCAAAATTGTATCTCTATCCGAGATAAATGCAAATGTCACTAACATAGTGCCTGTTTTCCCAACATCTATCTCATCTTGTGATTTCTCTAGAAAGTCTGACAAATCAATTGAAGCTTGAACAATCTCTCGATTCTTTTCTACTGACTTAGGGGTGGATTTTAAAAGGGCCGCGCGCCTATTTTGCATAGGCCGCCGGCGCGCGTAAGTCCCGGGGCTTTCGAAAAGGGGCGGGAGGGGGCATGTCCGGGGGCGTTCCCGAAACGACGCGGCATTTCGGGGGCGTGCCGCAGCATTTCGGGGGCGGGCCCGGGGGTGTGGCACCGGCCCGGGGCGTGGTCGAGGCCTCCGGACCAGCTCCCAGGACCAGAGGACGGAGTGGGGCTGCCGGCGACAGGCGTAACTTTTCCGACAAAGGTAGGGGGGTTTAGATAGGGCCGGGGGGGTGGGTTAGGTAGGGGAAGGGAGGGGAAGGTGGGGGGAGGGCGAAGAAAAGTTCCCTCCGAGGCCGCTCCGAAATCGGAGCGGCCTCGGAGGGAACAGGCAGGCCGCGCTGGGCTCGGCGTGCGCAGGTTGTACAAATGTGCACCCCCTTGCGCGCGCCGACCCCAGATTTTATAAGATACGCGCGTATCTTATAAAATCCAGCGTACTTTTGTTCGCGCCTGGTGCACGAACAAAAGTACGCAATCGCGCAAGTATTTAAAATCTGCTCCTTATTGTCTTTGTCAAGTTCTGGCTGTTTCTTCACTTTAACTGTATTATTTATATAAAATGCTCTAACAATTGTCGGCATGCTTTGTTCTGGTATACTGAGAATCTATCACATACATCCTAAAAAGTTCTATTGGAGAAAGTTTTCTAATACAGGGAAAATTAATGATTCTCAGATTTAAAACCCGTGAATAGTTCTCAATGTTTTCTATCTTCCTTTGTATTTCAACTTCTGCCTTGATTTGTTGAACTTGTATCTTCTCCACCTGAGATAAACGTTGATCTAAAGTGTTAGTCTGTTTTTGTAAATTTATCAAAACTTCTGAATTGCTTTTAACAGTTTTTTTTTTTTTTATATATCTTTTTATTGAGTTTTTTATATAACCAGGAAACACATCAGAACCATACCAAATAAACAAGGGGTCCCGTAGAAACATGTACAATGTCAACTGTTAAGAAATACAGCAGTGACACTAGCATGACAGGTATAGTAACAGAACATGCATGTATGTATGAACCGTTAATTAAACATTTCAACAATGGTACTTCCTCACGAAAGCCCCGTCTGCACGCATTTGAGATAAGAACTGTCAAAAAGACAAGCTAGCATGCTTAATGTCTAAAAGAACCATATTTAACCCTCCCCCCTCCCCCTTCCCCACAGCAGCCAGCAAGGAATGATAAAGATAAGTGACATAAATGAGCAAGGTCATTAATTGTCATTCTCACACATGGTGTCCAGATCTTCCTGAGCACTAGCAGAATGTTTATGGTCAAGGAAAGGACCCCAGATCTTTGTAAATTCATCTCTTTTTTTGTGTTTGCGTAGCCACCGTCATTTGTTCAAGAGTAGCATGTTTAAACATTTTGTTCAACCAGTGGCGGAATTGTGGGGTATTCTTTGAAACCCAGTGTCTCAGTATAACTTGTTTGGCCAAAATCCCTGCCTTGTTCACAAAAAGGGTGATATAGGAATTAAAATGATAAGACGGAGTTAAATCACAGCCTATTAACCAGATTTGTGGATGTACAGGAATATCGCTATTCCATATAGCATTGCAGAATGCTGTAATTTGGGACCAAAATGCCCGCAGTTTTATGCAATTCCAAAAACTATGGATGAAGTCACTCTTGCTTTCTCCACACTTCAAACAAGAGGGGGAATCACTGATCCCAAGTCTATACGCCCTTTCAGTAGTAATATAAATTTGCCAAATAAATTTGAATTGCAGCTCTCTAAAAGGTGCATTTTCCGTTAGAGTCCAGATGTTTCCTAGATAGGATTTAACCGTATCTGGAGTGACCTGAAGCTCTGCAACCCCAGCCCACCTTCCCGCTATGTCCGCAAAGGCATTGGTACCCAACAGCTGTTTGCAAAGTTTAGCAAATATTGTACAGGACATTTTCATCTTTACTTGAAAACCTAGTAGTCTACTCATCTGTGCCCTAGTGGTGTGTGATAAGTTATGTAAACTCAAGGTGTGTACATAGTGTCGGAGTTGTAAGAAGGCAAAGAAATCACAGGAAGGGAGATCAAAGAGCTGTTGGAGTTCTTGAAAACTACGGATATGATTCGTGTCTGGCTGTAAAATTTGTATAATGTGCGTGAATCCCTTATCAGCCCACTGTTGAAAAACTACGTGGTCTTTCCCTGGGAGAAAATGAGGGTTAGAGCAGATAGGGATAAAAGCAGTGTGTGGGGTGGGAATACCCATGATGTTGCATAAATAGAGCCAGGTTTTCCTTCCCATTTGCACCAATAGCAAATTCTTATGTTGCAGGGGCAGGTGCGTACCATCAATCTGTATTAAAGTAGCTGGAGAAGAACCAGAGAAACTAGCATGTAAAAAGGCGGTAGGGGAGAAATATTCTGTGCCCAACACCCAATCCCTGAGATGACGTAACATACACATCAGGTTGTACTGTTTAAAATCGGGGCACGCTAGTCCCCCTTCAGCTTTGGTTAAGTTGAGGTATCTGAAAGCAAGTCTTGCCTTCCGGCCCCTCCAGATAAAGGTTCTGAGTATTCTGTGTATAGCATTGACATCCGAATTTGTTAACCAAATCGGAAGCATTTGTAATAAGTAGAGCCATTTGGGGACTTCCACCATCTTTATTAAATGAATCCGGCCTGACAAGGATAGTGGCAGGGTCTGCCACTTTGTCAATCTCTTCTGCATATTGGCCAGCATGGGTCCCACATTTTCCTTATAAATAGTATGGAGTGAGTTAGATACTTGTATCCCCAAGTACTTTATGGATCCCTGCGTCCATTTTAGAGGATCCCCAAGTTTGTTGTAGGTGACCAAATACGTCTAAGGCTTCAGATTTATCTGTGTTGATTTTTAGGCCAGAAAAGCGCCCATACCGTCTCTGTAAAGAAAGCACTCTAGGTAGTGCCACCTGAGGGTGCATTAGAAAAATTAAAATATCATCAGCAAAAGCAGCTGTTTTAAAGATTTGACCTCCAACTTGTAGACCAGTGACCAAGGGGTCTGCCGCTATATACCTAAGAAGTGGGTCTATAGCTAAAATATATAATAAAGGGGAAAGGGGGCATCCTTGCCTTACTCCCCTCTGTGGTGTGAAGGCCCGGGACACTAAACCATTAGCCAGTATATGGGAAGACGGATTAGAATATAGTAAGGTAATATAAGAGAGTAAGTCTCCATGCAGTCTGAAGCGTTTCAGTATCGAAAAAAGATAATCCCATGACACTCGGTCAAACGCTTTTTCCGAGTCAAAACTGACTGCTATAGAGGGGATGTTATTCGCCTGACAATAAGTAATAGCAGCAAGCAGCTTAACAGTATGAGAGCATGATGATCGCCCTTTAACAAATCCTACCTGGGAAGGAGATATGAGACCAGGAAGTATTAGGCTCAACCGAGTGGCCAATACATTAGCCAGGAGCTTTAAGTCACAGTTCAACAAGGAGATGGGACGATAGGAGGCCGGTTGATGTGGGTCTTTACCCGGCTTGGGAAGCACTGTAATATAAGCTTGATTAAAGTCCAAGGGGAACCTCTGAACATCCAATGCATGCCGGTAAAAAGAGGTCAATGGTCCTGTAACCTTTTCTCCTAAAATTTTATAAAAATCATATGTAAAACCATCTGGACCCGGGGCTTTCCCTGATTTACTCTTCTTAATGGCAGCGAGGAGTTCCTGCTCTGTGATAGGCCTATTAAGGCGTTCACGCTGACTGTCCGTAAGAGTGGGGATTTCCAGTTGTGCAAAAAAATCATTTTCTTCTACAGAGTATCCCAATCTATCCTCTGTGTAGAGTCGGGAGTAAAATGTACGAAGGACTTCACAGATCTCCTCCCCTTTGTTGGCCCACTCACCGGAATGTGTCTTAAGTTTTTCTATATATGATTTACTATGTCTAGTTCTAACTAGATTTGCCAAGGTTTTCCCCGCTTTGTTTCCAAAACGAAAAAATGAGTGTTCTTTAAACTGAAAGGACTTTATTGCTCTCTGTTGTAGTTGGGCTTCAAGAGTCCCAAGTGTTTTATGATATTGGGCCCAATGAGCCTGAGAGGGGTTTTGTATCAGGGCCTGCTTGTCCCGCTTCAATTGGTGGTCTAGTTCCAATATACTAGCATTAAGGACTTTGTTTCTATGTCGTAAAAAAGAAATTATCTCTCCCCTCATAACTGCCTTTCCCGTTTTTCTGGGTTCTCTTGGTGTTGCTGGTTGTGTATTTGAAATTGGTCCCATTTATCTGCAAGATAATCTCTAAATGTCTTATGATCCTTAATATAAGTGGGGAATTGCCAGCAGTTACTTTTGGGGACATTGTCTTCCCAGTTGAGCGCCGTCCAAATTAACGAATGGTCTGATACTCCCGGAGAGTCTATACCAGCAGTGGAAATAAGAGGGAAAAAGGTGGCATCGCCCAGTATGTAATCTATTCTAGAAAATGTTCCATGCGCCTTAGAGACATGCGTGTAATCCCTTTCCTCGACATGTAGGACTCTCCAGTAATCCATAAAGTTTAAATCTCGACAAAGCTGAGCGATTAATGTGGGTTTAGGGCTACGACTGGACTGTGGAGGGAGTCCTTGTGATTTGTCTAGGAGGGGATCGTGCACACTATTGAAGTCCCCTACAAGGAATCGCCGACCACTGCCAACTGTGTGTAATAAATTCACAATTTTCGCAAAGAAAGCAGGGGAAGGGGAATTGGGCCCATAAATATTACCAAGACAGATGTCTTTCCCATTAAGTTTCCCGGTGATGAGAATATACCTTCCATCGGGATCAACTATCTCTTTTGTCAGTTGAAAGGATAGACTTTTATGAAGCAATATGGCTACTCCTGCCTTTTTCCCCAGGGCTGCCAAAAAATAGCACTGGCCAACCCAGACTCTGTGCAATTTTTTGGATTCAAGAGCTGTCAAATGCGTTTCCTGTATACAGGCTATGTGAACTTTGGAACGTTTTAGAAATTGTAAGACTTTTGTTCTCTTAATTGGGTGCCCTAACCCATTCACATTCAAACTTGCTAATTTTAGGTGATTCCTACCCATCCTCTTAAAAAGGCTACTACTCTACGGTGGAGTGTAATATGCTGATGATGGGCTCCCCAGCCTAAGCCCACCATCCGGACAGTTAGGGACACATCAAAATGCCTGAAAGTGTCACATGACCTAAAGCATACTATGCCAATCAAAAGATGTAAATACGAGAAAAAAAACATCAAACATCCCATGCTGCTGCAACCATTCTTTCCCCAAACCCCATACCCAACTCCCCTGTCCCCCCCCTACCCCTAACCATGATGCAAACTTCAATAGAATCCACACAAGGTGGAAACGTTGGAGGTCACTACTGGTGCGTCATGTCCCCCCCCCCCCCCCCCACAATAACACCATCCTCGCCAAATAAAGGTAACATTTTAAACCCAAATAAGTATTCACATAGTCTAACAGTGGAATTAACAAGTGTACCCACTCTAACAAGCGCAGCAAGTGACCCCACTCCTCATGAGAGTCATAAAGCCTGGGAAAAGAAAAAGGAAGAAATAAAACAAAGACCTAGTGGGAGGAAATATGTTCATCGCCTTCTCACCTCACCCCTTCCCTGAACTATTGTTATTTTATATTATTCCCTATAATTGTACATATATATGTTCATCGCCTTCTCACCTCACCCCTTCCCTGAACTATTGTTATTTTATATTATTCCCTATAATTGTACATTTTGTATATACCTGCAATCTTCGCTTACAATAATTTCCTAATCTAATTTTATTCTTCTGTCACTTCTCCCCCCCTTTTTTCTCTTCTTTTACCATCTTGTAATCATGTTATTCTAATTTTAGTTTAATGTTTTATTTCCCCTACCTTTCCTCATGCTCTAGTTATTATGTTCCAATATTTTTTAACTGTATTATGTTAAACTTGTTCGATGTAAAGCGCCGCCACTGGCACTAGTTTCTTGTTACGCTGTGAACCGATGTGATATCTTTGATGAATGTCGGTATATAAATCCGTTAAATAAATAAATAAAATAAATAATTATACCATCAGAAGTCCCTGGTACAGCCAATGCTCAACCAAAACTGCCAGCAACAGATCAGTCTATTTGCAGTGCCAAGCTGAGATCAGGTAAATCTGCGCGGGTATCCAGGCGTCCTAGGATCAGCTCCGCAAACCGTCACTGTCTCTGTGGGAGCTCAGCGCCGAGTGGTCGATCTCGCAGCAATACTGTAAAACAGGCGAAGTCTGCTTCAGTGGGTCTGTTATGTCGGTTTCTCCCCGTGAGGAATGCAACCCACAAACCGGGCCTAGAAAATGATTGAAGCAGCATATCTCAATACCACTGTCGTCCGATGAAGGTCTGAGATCACACGTGCCAAAAATGCATTTCTGATTCTCTAGTTAATGGAGGTCCACATTCTCAGTCACTGGCCTTGAAGAATCCAGCATTATGTAACGCCCATAACCCTGCCTCAGTTGTAATAGCATCTGAACGTTGCCGCTAAAATCAGAACCATATAAGCAGTTCCCAAGCTCGTGGAAGAGTATGCAAAGCTTAAAAGGTCCGTAAGAGTTCACATTTCCTCTCTGTCTGTGCACTTAAAAACTTAATTTTATGGAGCGACCCATCTTCAAGCCCAGTAGGGCCTCGTTTTAGTAAAATGAAAAATAGCGCATATGAAGGGTACATCCAGGCTTAACGCGCTGATGTAGTGGGAATCACGCAGTAAACAACATCAGGGAAAGTTCAAAAAGAAAAACTTACAGACTGCTTACATCTTGGACATAAATTCCTTCGCTTATTCCACATTTGTAAAAGTATGTTCCTTGCCTCCGTGACGAAATTTCAGAGTAGCAGGGTACGCTAACTGAAACCGGATGTTTTTGTTGAAAAGATCCGTGTACAGCGGGCTGAATAGTTTGCGTTTTTGGGCTAAGGCCGCTGAGTAGTCTTGGTACAGTCGTATGTCCGCTTCTTTATATTTCAGCGTTGGTTTTATTCTGTACGCTTGGAATATTTTCTGTTTTTGGGACCAATTTAACAGCTTAGCTATTATGAATCGGGGTCGGGTATCCCCTTCTCTCCTCCTGCCAAGACAATGCGCACGCTCTATGTGGAAAGTGCCTCCTAGATCTTGCAAGCCCAAAGCATCCGGCAGCCATTCTTCCAGAAGAGATTCTAGATTAGTTTCTCCCGCAGATTCTGGGAAGCCAGAGAGTCGGATGTTATTTCGCCTGGCTCTATTCTCCAGGTCGTCGATTTTTTCCGATTGCGCCGCTACTGTGGTTTCTAGTGTCTGTACCTGACTCCGCGTGGTTAATGAGGAGTCCTCCAGCTCGGATACCCTATTTTCCATTTCCGTTAATCGCGGGGGTATTTCTGCGAAGGACTCCTTAAGTTCTTTGAGTTGAGTAGATAAATCTTCAAACCGCCCGTCCAAGGCAGCCACCACTGCGTTAGTAACATTCAAGGTTAGGTCTGTCGAGAGCGCCACAGCATTAGGTGTGCTCGGGGGGGTAGGCCTGATGAGCGCGTCCATTTTGGACGATGCCGTCCCCAACTTTTCTTTCTCCTTTTTGCCTCCTTTCAAGGGGATACTACCTGCGTTTTTTAGCATAAACGTATCTATAGACATTAAAGTAGGTTACCCGATGTCGATGATCTTTTTGGTTGCTAATGTCTAGGCGATGGGTGCTGACTGCGGAGGGGCGACACATGGAGCTAGAACAGAAACGTCCGTTCAGCTACATCACATCACATGACCCCCCCTTTTAACAGTTTTATTTGTTTCATTTACTGCTATGGTTAAATTTTTGATAGAGAGATCTAATTTTGTCAAGACATTCCACAAAGTTTCCAATGTTATAGATGTGGGTTTAAGTATTATTTCTTGTATATTTTCCCCTTCTGTCTGTTTCTGATTTTCGGCAGATCTAGTCTCTTCAACTTCTTGTATAGTAGTAATTGGAGGGGGAGTTTTTTCCTTCAAAAACTTTTTCATTTCCTTGTAAAACTTCACTAACTTCCTCTGATTTATCTAATACTACCTGGGGGCTTTCTGGTGAGTTAAGGGGTAAAACCCCTTCCTTACCAGGAGGTAGTGGAAAGTCTGGAGCTCCTGGACTCAAAGAGATGTTGCTGGCCAATAGGGACAGGTTTAGCTCCATCTCTGTCCCTATAACGGCCCCCTCTACAGGAGTTATTTGTGGGGAACTCAACCAATCTGCCACCTTCCTCTGTCCTTGCTCTAATGTCGGAGTACTTGCGGAAGGCCTTAGTTTTGCCTTCCGCTTAGTATGAGGCATTAATGCACTAAGAACAAATGAGCTATGGACAGAGATGGCTGGGTTGTCCCTACTAATATCAATAATACTTCCCTAATGAAGGTATAAGGAGATTTGAAAGTAATGACCAAATAACTGATATAGCCTACCTGAGCAAAGAGCAAAAGAAAGATTCCAATATATAATTTAAGTGACCACTAACCGCTAGAGTCCCTGTTGGCCCCAGTTGGACCCAGTCAGAGCCGCGCGCGCCTCGGCGACTGCGCACCGTAGAAGAGCCGATTTAAGATCTCCTCCGGCCCCTCCCTGATGAGAAAGTCCACTCCGATTGGTTGCTGGAAAAAACGCCGTCGGGGCAGGGTCCTGCCTACCCCCGGAAGTTCAGTCTTTAGCAATTTCAGTCTTTAGTGATTTCACACAGTTAAGGCAAAGATACTTCAAGCAGTTTAAGGAAAACAGGGCTATTACGCCTCAATTCAAGGTAATATTCTCCTTGCCTCCGTCAGCATAGTTTTAGAAAAGGGAAGTCTTAGGATTTTTTTTAACGGTGTAAATAAACATGTAGATAACAGCGAACCGGTTGATATTGTGATCTTCAGAAGACATTTGAAAAAGTAACCCACTGAGAGATTCCTCAAGAAATTAAAAAGTCATGGGATAGGAGGTAATGTCCTATTGTGAATTGGTAACTAGTTAAAAGATAGGAAACAGGGAAGGAATAAATGGTCAGTTTTCCTGATGGAGAAAGGTCATTGGTGGAGTACCATAGGGATTGGTTCGAGGACTTGTGCTGTTTAACATATTTATAAATGATCTGAAAAAGCCAATGACAAGTGAGATAGTCAGTTCTGCAGATGAAGCAAAATTATTCACAGTTGTTAAAACAGCCGTGGACTGCAAGGTACTGCAGAGAGAAACCTTGTGAGACTAATGTAACAGTGTTTTGAGGGGTTCTTTGTGGAGATATACCAGTGGATGGCAGTGAAGAGGCAGAAAGATAATGGTAGCATAACAAGAACATAAGAACATAAGAAAATGCCATACTGGGTCAGACCAAGGGTCCATCAAGCCCAGCATCCTGTTTCCAACAGTGGCCAATCCAGGCCATAAGAACCTGGCAAGTACCCAAAAACTAAGTCTATTCCATGTAACCATTGCTAATGGCAGTGGCTATTCTCTAAGTGAACTTAATAGCAGGTAATGGACTTCTCCTCCAAGAACTTATCCAATCCAAACAAGACTGAGATGACCAGATCTATAGGCATCATGTTAGGCTACGGAATGTTACAATATACCAAAACTCAGTGCTTGCATTCCATGTCTGCCTTCTGGGCTCAACTTATAAGAAATCGTATGACTTACAAGAATGCAGTATTATGCAAACAAAGAAACGAACCCATTGGTGTTCAGATTTGGAGGATGTGATGTATATTGTTATGAGAACTTGTGCTGATGGAAAAGGTGGGAGCATAACCAAGAAAGTAGTTTCCTTCTAAAGGACATCCTGTGCGTAAGCCCACTTGAAGGCAGAATAATGGACTGTGTGAATAGTAGCAAAGAGCAGCTCATACACTGGCATGGACACAGACACCTTTTCTTTGTTTAAATGATTTTATTATTGCTTTATGATTCTTATCAGAGAGTTTGGTATAAACCATGCTTAATAATGTGCCTCTGATATCTGTCTAATTCCCTTATAGTTACCTCCCTCTTACCCTCCTGGCCACGGGTTCAAGTTCTTCAAAGATGCTTCTCAGGGTCTAGAGTCTGCCTCGACATCATCTGGTATATCTACTGTTGGTAGCTGGATATGAGGTAGAAGAACTGGTTTGCTTCCCAAGAAAAACCCCTTGGTTTATAGCTGTTTGCTCCAGTGGAGATCCTTTAATATTGGGGTAATATGGTCAGATCTTTTAGTTCCTGTCAAAAGTCTAGCTGCTGAGTTCTGCAGAAGTTGCAATGGTCTTGTAACATTTGCTGGTAGGCCTAAAAATAATGAATTGCAGTAGTCTAAATCTCAATAATACAAGTGCCTGTAAAACTGTTCTAAAACTAGTTCACAAACTAGTTCACAAACAAGGTTAAAAAAAACAAAGGAATGTCATGGTGGGCCTCTAAATCACCATTAAAAGCAAAGGGTGAGGAGGGGTTTATGCTTGAACACAAACCCGGGGGTCTATTCCCAGTGTCACTCCCTCACCATAATTATTCATCTACTTCTCTGCCTAGTCCACAGCTATCTACTTCAATTCCTGAGCAGAATTTATTTGCCTCTGGCTTAGGCTTGGGTTGCAATGTTTTAATGTGAGATGCATGTATCCAGGCTTTCTTTCTCTTTACTTTCACTGCTGTTGGCATGGTGAGCAGGACTTGATAGGTCCCTCCTAGCATGATTCTCCAGCTTTGGCCTTGAGAAAGTTTTGGATTAGAATAGCATCGCCAGGCTATATTCCATGTGCAACGTTAACACAAGTTTTCGGCAGTGAAACGCACTAATCTATTGAGATGTCTTAGAAATTGCTTCAATTAATACTTCACAATATGAAATCATCAAATCTGTTTATTAAGTCACATTCAATCAAGCTCACTTCTGCAGATGGAGTGTTGGCATGGGGTACCCAGTAACCACTTCAAATGAACTCAGACTACTGATCCTGGCCCAATACTAAACAAACAACTAGTAGTACTCCTGGTCATTATAACCCAGTTTCTCTTATAGCTTTAGTTAGTTTAGTTTTAATGGTTTGGTTCATTCTTTGAACTTGGCCAGAATACTGGGGGTGATACAACCAGTGGAGTCTAGGTTTCATGCTCACTGCAGTGGTCACTTGTTCAATTACCTTATTATGAAATTCAGGTCCTTGATCATCTCAACGAGGAATATATTCTTTGAACAATATGTTTTTTGTCACTGTGACAGCAATATAAATTCCTGTAGAATAAGCCTCTATTCATTATTACTGGCATATTCACAAAGGGGCAGATTTTTTAAAAATGAGCGAACAAAAGTACGCTGGATTTTATAAGATACGCGCATAGCCGCGCGTATCTTATAAAATCCGGGGTCGGCACGCGCAAAGGGGTGCACATTTGTGCAACCTGCGTGTGCCGAGCCCAGCGCGAGCTGCATGTTCCTTCCGAGGCCGCTCCGATTTCGGAGCGGCCTCGGAGGGAACTTTTCTTCGCCCTCCCCCCACCTTCCCCTCCCTTCCCCTACCTAACCCACCCCCCCCGGCCCTATCTAAACCCCCCCTTAACTTTGCGCGCGTCACCGGCAGCCCCGCTCCGTCCTCTGGTCCAGGGGGCTGGTCCGGAGGCCTCGATCACGTCTCCGGGCCCGCCCCACGCCCCTGGGCCCACCCCCGAAATGCTGCGTCGTTTCGGGGACGCCCCCTGGACACGCCCCCTCCCGCCCCTTTTCGAAAGCCCCTGGACTTACGTGCGTCCCGGGGCTTTACGCGCGCCGGCGGCCTATGCAAAATAGGCGCGCCGGTGCGCGGCCCTTTTAAAATCCGCCCCAAAGTCTATCTGCAATTGCCCAATGAGGCTCAGTGACAGGGCAGTCTGTTGAAGAACTTTGGCACCTGATGCAATGTTATATTGTGCACAAACAATACAGTTCTATATAAATTTTGTTGCCATGGGCCCAAACCTATGGCCATACTACGCCTTATGAAAAGCATCCTCCCTTTGGTACATGGGGGTAAGGAAAAACAAAACAGACTGAAGGCTAACTGGGTGGCCATAAATCATTTGAAGAGTTTATGATTATTGGTCATCCATTTTTTCTTAATTAAAGGCTACCTCTTACAGGGTAGCGAAAATAATAGTTAATGCTTGTGAAGGTGTTTGAAGAAAATAAAGTTATTATTTGTACTACAAGATAATAATAAACGGGACATTAATGATTTAAAGGAATAAGGGGGGGAACAAGATGGTGGTGTGACCGCTATGAGGTGCTTACCTTGCTCTCTTCTAACTTGTTTCTTTGGTCCGATTATGCCTTCCAAATGCAAGGGGAAGGAGAGGATTTTGCCCTCTGAGTCCATATTTTTACCTGGCCAGTTTACAATCCCTTCGTTCATGGCCCAGAGCCCAGAGTTAACTGGGGCTGTGTCCTCCATTGCAGACACTGGTGGTGGAGCACCCGCTTGCTTGGAGACAAGGTCTCCCTCAACCCCTGTGATCACTCGCCACCGCCAACAGCAGGACATACTAGACTCTAGAGAATGACATCTTCAGTACAAATGAGGCAGAGAGGGCCAAAGGCATCCATGCAGTTTCCAGCGATATCGGGGATAGCAGACGCTCACAGGTCTTGTCCTGAAGGTGGATCTGGAGGGTTGTCTCTTCCTACGGCTGTCTCCATAACTCCTACTTTTTCCTGTGAGCTATCCTTTTCTCTCCCTGGAATCCATGAGAGCTGGTTTCAAGCTTCGGGAATTCCTTCCAGTTATGCAGGGGGGAATAAAATTGACCATATTTCTGGCCAATTGGAACCCTTTGTGCTTTGGCATCAAGGGTTGCTGGAAAACCACGACACTAGAATTTCTTATGTGGAAAAGGAGGTCAAAACACTCCATAAGTTGAATGCTACAGTGATAAAAGGAGTCTCTATCTTGAAGGTCTGAGTTTTTGGAAAATCTAGTTAGACATTTGAACTTGAGATTTCTTAATTTTCCTAAAATTATGGGAGAATTGCCTCTTTTTATCCTAAGGAAATATTTCTCTGATACCCTCAAATTTCCTCAAATTATTTTCCTGCGATTAATAAGCTGCTTTTCTTCCTAATCATCCAAATTCTTAACTTTTAACTCAGCTTTCCTCAAATAAGCTTAATTTAACAGCTTTTTAAGAGGTTCAGTTTCCTGAAATTATTGAATGTTCTACACTGCTCAGTATGGTTATGAAAAAAATATTTTCAAAATATGAGCTCTTTTTTGGGATAAAATATGAGCACTCGTTTTTTGGGCCAAAAGGATAACATTTTTCCTGATCTCTATAGATTAACTCAGGAAAGAAGGAAAGGATTCCTTGGCTTCAATCTGAAGTCTTAGGTTTGGGAGAGTCCTTTTTATTAAAATACCCATGTAAATGTATTGTTAACCTAAATAATCAATGTTATGTGTTCTTCTCCAGCATCTAGTTGATTCCTGAATGTGATCTATTTAGTATTTAGGGCTTTTCGTGTTATCTGCATTTCTCTTACATAATAGTGTTTATTATTCTCCACAATTTCGTTTCCCCCTTCTTTTTCAGTTTTGTAAACTGTGGTCATGAGATATGATTTTCTTTTCTATTTTTGCTCTAATTAATAATGTTTCTTTTTATTCTTATGAGATTTCTGGAAAACAAAGTTATTTTGTAATTAAACTTCTTTTTACATAAAGTGTTTAAAAAAATGACATTAATATATCAAAAGGAATTAATTCAAATAAATTACATCAGTTCTTAATAGACTCATTCAAAGACAAAATTTAACTGAGAAAAATCTTTAAACCATTAACATTGCTACATCTCCTTACTATCAAAACTCAACAATCTTCTCTGTTACAAAGAACTCAATAACCTTTGTCATATTTATTTAGGAATTTTTATATACCAAACATTATATGTACTTCACGTCGGTTTACATCAAAATTTGGGGATAAGCCTTTAATAATTATCCTTAAAAAATTAAATATATAAATAAACCCTATAAAATTATTAAGAACCCTGATAAAACTCTAACTATAAATTACAAAATAATAAAATACATTAAATTGGTAAAAAGCATCTTAACTACTAGTGACATCTTTAAAAAGTTAAAATTATAAAAATAAATACTTATCTAATCGGAGTTATTTTCCAAAGGGGGGTCGCTAAAATGTTATTCTGAATTGTTGAAAGCCTGCTCGTACAAACATGTTTTTAGTTGTTTCTTAAATGGTTGTATGTTTGCCTCTAATCGTAAATTGAGAGGAAGAGAGTTCCAGAGTTTTGGTCCGGCTAGGGAGAGAGCCCTTTCCCTAACCGCATTTAAATGTGCTGATTTTGGCGATGGGACTGATAATAGTGCCTTGCCTAATGATCTTAAATTGCGTGAGGGCATGTGAATATGGAGAGCTGCATTTAGTCATTCTGTGTTATTACCGTAGATGGTTTTGTGAATGAAAGTCAAACTTTTGTACTGAATGCGAAAATAAATTGGTAACCAATGAAGGCTCATCAAAACAGGGGTGATGTGATCAAATTTTTTGGAATTTGTCAGTAGCCATGTGGCAGCATTCTGCAAAAATTGCAAAGGGCGGATAGTAGATAGTGGAAGGCCCAGAAAAAGGGCATTACAGTAGTCCAATTTCGATAGCAAAAGAGCTTGCAGCACGGTTTGAAAATTATTGCTGTGTAGCAAGGGTTTTAATTTCTTTAAAATTTGCAATTTTTAAAAGTCATCTTTGATTATAGCTTTTATGAAAGCCTTTAAAGTCAATTCGCTACCTAAAATAGCACCAAGATCCCTGACTTCCTGTTTAATAGTGAAAGGGGGTAAACTTGAACTAATATCAAGTGAAATTTTTTTAGTCACCTTGTTACAAATATAAAGAATCTCTGTTTTTGTATCATTAAGTGAAAGTGACATATGTGTGAGTAATTGTTTTATGGAGTTGGAGTAAATACCCCAAAGTTTCAATGTATTCTGCAATCTGATAATCTCATTTTCCTTAGTATATGCAGATGGACTCAAAACAAGTGGGTATAGTGTGCTCGTGCTAGCAGTTGGAGACGGATCTGACGTCAGCACGGATACATATACCCCCGCAGGAAGTGCAGCAATTCAGTAATCTTCCTTGCAAAAGCTATATGGATATATGTGTAACTGACTGATCGATTAAATGAACAGGATTACCCTGACCGACTGATAGTAGTTGGAGACCGCCAGTGTTCTCAACCGGAAGGCGTCGACACCCGGCAGGGTGGATGCCCTATATAAGAAAACATGGCTTACCATGAGTCGGCGAATCCCCATGTATACCGGCAGCCGGGCGGGATGCTGAGTCCATCTGCATACACTAAGGAAAACAAGATTATCAGGTAAGTAATCTCTACATTTCCTAGCGTGTAGCAGATGAACTCAAAACAAGTGGGATGTACAAAAGCTACTCCCGGACTGGGTGGGAGGCTGCCCGAGGTCCGTTCAGGATTACCCTCGCAAATGCTGTGTCCTCCCTGGCCTGGAAGTCCAGACGTTAGAATCTGGAGAAGGTAGGGAACTCTTGTTCAAGTTTACTACCCATCCTAGGCTTTCCAGAAGAGCTATCACTCTGTTGGTTGCCTGGTGGCTCTCCTTCGGTGACTTCGCCCGGATCAGCCAATCGTCCTAGTAGGGATGGACGAGGATTCCTTCCTTCCTGAGGGACGCCACCACCACTACTATGATCTTGGTAAAGGTCCGCGGCGCGGTGGCTAACCCAAAGGGTAAAGCTCGGAACTGGAAGTGTTGATTCAGGACCTTGAAGCGTAAATAGCGCTGGTGATCCCGATGGTTCGGGATACGCAAGTAGGCTTCCGACAGATCTAGGGATGTGAGGAACTCCCCTGGCTGTACTGCATTCTTGACAGACCGCAGAGTTTCCATGCGAAAGCTGGGGACCCGAAGGTGTTGGTTGACTGACTTGAGGTCCAGGACGGGCCTGAAAGTGCCCTCCTTCTTGGGTACTATGAAGTAAATGGAATAATGCCCAGAATTTTCCTCCCATGCAGCACTGGTATTATGGCTTTCAGGGATAGGAACCTCTGCAAGGTAACTTCTAGTGCCGCCCTCTTGAGGGGTGAACACGGAGATTCCACAAAGTTGTCCGGTGGGAGCCGAAGAAAGTCCAGGTAATACCCTTCTCGGATGATGGTGAGGACCCACTGGTCCGAGGTAATCTCGACCCACCTATGGTAGAAGAGGGTTAGCCTGCCCCCTATGGCTGCTACCCCCGGATAGGTCGGCTGATTGTCATTGTGGGCTGCGGCCGGGACCAGAGCCCGGGACGGTTCTCCTCTTGTTGTGCTTAGTCCGAAAGGACTGGTTCCTGGCCTGAGAACGAGGTGCTTTGTAGCGAGCCCTATAAGGGTTGAAGCGCTGAGAGTTTCTACCTCTGGATGGTCTGGGAAAGGGGCGCTGGCTCCTCCTTGGCTTGTCTTCTGGTAGACGGGGTAATGGAGAGGCGCCCCATTTATTGGCCAGTTTCTCGAGGACGCTGCCGAACAGGAGGGATCCCTTAAAGGGCATTCTCGTGAGACGTGTCTTGGAGGAGGAGTCGGCCGACCAATTACGTAGCCAGAGCTGTCTCCTGGCTGCCACTGAGGATGACACTCCCGTGGCTGCCGTACGGACTAGGTCGGAGGCAGCGTCAGTGAGGAACGAGAGAGCTGATTCCATCTCTTCCCCGGGGTGTTGTTCCTAGCCTGTGATAAACAGGAACGCGTCACCACGGAGCAGCAGGTCGCAATTCGTAGGGACATGGCTGCCACCTCAAAGGCTTGTTTCAGAATGGCATCCATGCGCCGGTCATGTGTATCCTTGAGGGCCGCCCCCCCTCCACCAGAATGGTGGTGCGCTTCACAATTGCGCTAACTATGGCGTCTACCTTGGGGCACGCAAGCAGCTCCTTGGTTGCCGGGTCTACGGGGTACATGCCAGACAAGGCCCGACCCCCTTTGCATGAGGCCTCCGGCGCATTCCATTCCAAATCGATTAGCTGCTGTGCTGCTTGTAGGAGGGGAAAATGGTGAGCCGTTTGGCGCAGGCCCTCTAACAGGGGATTCACTCTAGATTCCCCTGGGGTGTCATGGCCTGGGATATCCAGTTCCGACAGGCATTGAGAGACCAGGCCTGGGAGCTCCTCTTTCAGAAAGAAGCGCCTCATGGTCCGATATGGTTCAATCTCCGAGGGCAGTTCTCCCTCCTCGGGGGGCTCGTCATCTTCCTCAGAACAATCTGAATCCCCATAGGTGGGGTTTCCGGGTGGCGAGTGGCCGTGCCTAGGCCTTGAGGGTCCAGGGGCCGGGTCATCCGGTATGTATGGACCCGTTCGGGGAGCAGATTGCATTGAGACAAAGGCATGAATCCCCTTGAACAATTCCACCCAGGAGAGCGAAGCAGGATCTGGCCTTAGGGGCACCAGGTCTCTCGGGTTCTCTGGCTGAGCCCCGCAGCTTGCTAAGTCCGGGGTGTTCCCTGAGGAACTGGCAAGTACGCTGGGCTGCGACCGGTCCTGGCCTGGAACTCCCAGGGCCTCTTCACATTGGGCGCATAGGGAGTCTGCTTCCTTGCTCTGTGTAGCTCTGAGATTGCATGCTGAGCAGAGGCTTAGAGCTCTTATGCCCGAGTCTGGAGGTGCCGGCTCTGCTGACGTATGGGCTCTCTTACGCTCCATCTCGTCAGTTATCTCCCCCTGGCTGGCGGCTGCGCTTTGTACTATGCGCGCGTATCAACGTGTGCTTATCGGCTGGCGCCTATGAACGGGCGCTTATAACGGGCGCCTATGAATGGGCGCCTATGAACGCGCGCCTATGAACGGGCGCCTATGAACACGCGCCTATGAACGGGCGCCTATGACCAAGCGCTTAGCAACGGGCCTATCAACGTGCGCTTAGCAACGGGCGCCTATCAACGTGCGCTTAGCAACGGGCGCCTATCAACGTGCGGCGCAGAACCAGGGTAAAGGCGAGCAGGCAGACAAAATGGCGACTTCCTTGGCGGGTTGCCCCGTAGGCAGACTCCGCTAATCCTCGCTTCCTCGGAGACCAACAAGTAAAGATGTACGCCTTACCTTGTCTTCGGCGCTTCCCGGCTGCAACCCGGGCGGTCTCCGGCTGCGGGGGGAGAGGGTGATTACCGTCACCACCGCGCTCGAGGAAGTGCACCCGCTGCCTTTAGGCCGCGCCCGAACTCGTCTCGCTCGGGGGCCAAGTCCACGCCGGGACCGAGGCTGCCTCTAAGCCGCGCCCGAGCCCTTCTCACTCGGGGGCTAGGTCCCTGCCGCGAGTCGGCCACCGGACCGAGGCTCTTACCTCCGAGGGACCATGGAAATCGCCTCGGGAAACTCAACTGGGGGAGGGACCGAATGGTATCACCGCAGGAGTGTGGGGCTCGTCTTCAGGTAGGTTTCTTCTATGAATTTAGTCGTTAGAATTTGGAAAAACGCTCAGCGAGCGTGAGGTAGCTCCAAACTGTTTTGGAGACGGAAATTACTGAATTGCTGCACTTCCTGCGGGGGTATATGTACCCGTGCTGACGTCAGATCCGTCTCCAACTGCTAGCACGAGCACACTATACCCACTTGTTTTGAGTCTATCTGCTACACGCTAGGAAATGAGTCTTTAATTGGGAGAATAATCTGAACATCGTCTGCAAATATGTAATGTACTAGTCCTAAACTGGCCAGCAACCTGCACAAAGGGGCCATGTATATATTAAACAACGTAGGAGAGAGAGATGGACCCTGGGGTACTCCTGATGATAACATAACCTTTTCTGATTCTACCCTATTTTTACTCTAAACGATCTAGCTGGTTAAAAGACAGGAAACAGCGAGTAGGCTTAAATGGTCTGTTTTCACAGTGGAAAAAGGTAAACAGTGGAGTGCCTCAGAGATCTGTACTTGGACCATTGCTTTTTAATATATTTATAAATGATCTGGAAAGGGGTATGATGAGTGAGGTGATCAAATTTGTGAATGATACAAAATTATGCAGAGTGGTTAAATCTCAAGCAGATTGTGATAAATTGGAGGAGGACCTTGCGAGACTGGAAGATTGGGCTTCCAAATGGCAGATGAAATTTAACGTGGACAAGTGCAAAGTGATGTATATAGGTAAAAATAACCCTTCCTGTAATTACACAATGTTAGGTTCTATCATAGGCATTACCACCCAGGAAAGAGATCTAGGCGTCATAGTGGATAATACATTTAAATTGTCGGCTCAGTGTGCTGTGGCAATCAAAAAAGCAAACAGAATGTTAGGAATTATTAGGAAGGGTATGGCAAATAAAAGAATGGATATTATAACGCCTCTGTATCACTCCATGGTGAGACTGCATCTTGAATACTGTGTGCAATTCTGGTTGCCGCATCTCAAAAAAGATAGAGATGCACTGGAATGACCAAAATGATAAGTGGCATGGAATGGCTGCCCTATGAGGAAAGTCTAAGGAAGTTAGGCTATTCAGTTTGGAGAAGAGGGGGGATATGATAGAGGTGTACAAAATCATGAAAGGACTTGAACAAGTGAATGTAAATCAGTTATTTACACTCTCAGATAATAGAAGGACTAGAGGGCACTCCATGAAGTTAGCAAGTAGGTCATGTAAAACAAATCAAAGAAAATTCTTTCAGTGTAAGGTTAAGCTCTGGAATTCATTGTCAGAGGATGTGGTTGCAGCAGTTAGTGTAACTGGGTTTAAAAAGGTATAGATACGTTCCTAGAGGAAAATTCCATAAACTACTATTAACTGATAGGCAATAGTAGCTTGAAATTTATTTAATGTTTGGGTACTTGCCAGAACTTGTGACTTGGATTGGCCACCGTTGGAAACAGGAGACTGGGCTTGATGGACCCTTGGTCTGACCCAGTATGACATATCTTATATTCTTATTCAGCAAGCAAGGGTCAGAAGCTGGATTCATTTGTCTGTCCTAAAGAAAAGGAAATTATCTGGTAAGTAGTAATTTCATATTTCTTAGCATCCAAACTGATGAATCCAGAATCAGTGGGAGGTACCAAGCTACTCCCGAACAGGGCAGAAGGAACATGCGCCCTTAGTAGACCACTGGGTAGTTGAAACATACTGTGGATGATATTACATTTTTTGTGATTAAAAAATTATATCTGCGGAATGGTGGAGATTTGTCTTTAATATTGAGAAGAACAGAACAACGCGTTATTCTTTAATTGGGGTACCGTTGCACCCGGAGGTCTTAATGGACCGATCAAGTGGAATGCATCTTTTTTAGAATGTGCCTATAGCGTTTGTAATCTGGTGGTTAGATTGGTTTAAGGGGAATGTATACAGATGAGTTTTGGATATTTAAATCAGGTCAGGTGTTTTCCATACTAATGTTTCACTTAGGGTCTTATTTTCTAAGGACTTATCGCACGCGATAAGCTCGCAAACCGCAAATGCAAATTTTAAATTTAGTATTCAGGGGGCAGAGTTGGGGCGGGACAAATGTAAAGTAGGGAGGACGTACCGCGAAACGGCTGCGCTGTTAGCGCGGCTCCTAACGCGGCCAATAACTACACCTCTTTCAATTGCGATAGAATGTATCACGTGTAGCAAGTACCGCGATATTATCGCGGTGAGCGAAAATGAATAAAACAAATCCCCACACACCTACAAAGCTAAAGGCTTGTTCTTATTAGGCCTATGTTCCCAACACCATCTACACATTCCCAGTGTATGGGGCAGGCTCACTCCATGGCTGAGCAGGCCCTACGCAGACGCCAGGACGTTGGTCGACGTCGCCACAGGTACAGGCAGCGAATCTATCTTCCACGAACCTCATTGCTGGGTATGCCAGAGGACGTTGTGATCACCAGGTATCGCCTCAGCTCTCGTGCCATCCTGCAAATATATGAAGACATACGAGCCTCGAACCCGAAAGAGCCATGCTGTCCCCGGCCTCACCAAACTGTTGGCCGCCCTGGACTTCATAGCAAGTGGCTCCTTCCAATCCACAGTAGCTGTTGTGGGTGGGATGTCACAGAGCACCTTTTCACGGTGTCTGGACCAGGTCATTGAAGCAGTTATAGCCCACATGCCTCAATACATAGCTTTTCCACACAGCAGACAGGACCTGATGGACCTCAAGTGTGGTTTCTATGCCATTGCCCGCTTTCCGAATGTCATTGGAACTATTGACTGCACTCATGTGATCATCATTGCACCCCTTAAGATGGAGGCAGCCTACCGCAACAGAAAGCAGTTCCACTCCCTCAACGTGCAAGTGGTGTGTGATGCTGGAATGCGGATCCTCTCAGTGATGTCCAGCTTTCCGGGATCAGCGCACGATTCCTTCATATTCAGTCAATCATCTCTGTGTCGCAAATTCGAAGCTGGCCTGTATGGTGATGGTTGGCTTGTAGGTAAGAAACACGTTTCCATACATCGACCATATTTGCAATGTTTATCTCTGTAATGGCACACAAATGTGATGTATACGCCTGTCCGGATGAAGTGATATGTCCCCATCACAACAGGCCTCAGTGGCTCATAGTGTAACCTTAAGTGGTGGAATGGCTCATGCACCCAACCAGTCGCTATGGGCTGCCAAGCACAAGGTACACAGCAGCCTCAGTATGGCCTGTATGTGGCATGGCTTGCTCACTTCACGTTACTAGTGGACAGCCTACACATATTAAGTATAGCCATGGATAATGGCATTGTCAAAGGTGATTCTACAACTGTGATGTAAGGGCAGCTCACTTCCACAGGTGTTCCTGAGGTCCTGAAGTTCATACTTCTCATGATCACTTATAGTCAGTTGTGCACATTCAGGGGTGGGCAGATTACACCATGTCTGTTATTCGGAATACGTACCAACATAAAAGGTGAGGTTGAGCAGATATGTCCGTACACAATGACTAGAGTACATGATGCATACGATCCAAACACAGGGATATAATCTTTAAAGGACCATGAGGTTACGGACCTACCACATACACACTGACATAAATGTCACTGTTTAGGGGCCCTTCACATGATATACATCCTAATAGCAGCACACCTGCTATGGGACAAAGCAAGCATGGAGCCCCACAAATAGGGTGTTAGGAAACAAGAATGGCCTGCCTCGTCCCATCCGGTTCTATTGCATGTATTGAGCACATACACCCATGTGACACAAACATCATAATTTGTAATGGCTTGCCTATTTCATTGCTACATGAGACTCAGGGTATGGATGCAGGCCCTGGCTTATGACCCCAATCCTCCGGCCTGCCACGGCACAACAGATGGCCTATAATGAGATCTTACGTGCTACACGCTCAGTCATTGAACGTACCTTCGGCCTTCTGAAGAGCCGCTTCCGATGTTTGGACAAGACTGGGGGAGCATTACTGTAAGCTCCCCCCAAGGTTGCTAGGAAAATCCTGCTTTGCTGTGTTTTCCATAATGTGGCTCTTCAGCATGGAATACCTATGGCTATAGATCCTGATCTCAGACCTGATCCCCCATTGTGCGTGCACGACTGCATGAGAACACAGTCAGGGGCAGCCAGCTTCACCAACACCTTATACAGACATACTTTTAAGGAAAGCATGGGACCGAACCATGCCCCAGCAGGGCAGTTCGGCCACTGATCGGTAGGGCATAGTTTAATGTGCAGACCTATTGTTGAGATTACTTACCTGATAATCTCCTTTTCCTTAGTGTAGACAGATGGACTCAGAACGAATGGGTATAGTATGCTCGTGCTAGCAGTTGGAGACGGATCTGACGTATATATACCCCCACAGGAAGCGTAGCAACTCAGTAATCTTCCTTGCAAAAGCTGTTATGGATGTGTGTGTACTGACGCTCAGTGAAATAGTGAAACAGGATTCCCCTGACCGATTGATAGTAGCTGGAGACCACCAGCATTCCCAACCGGAAGGCATAGACACCTGGCAAAGGGGACGCTCTTATGTAAACAAATGACATGGCTTACCTTGAATCGGTGAAACCCATGTACACTGGCAGCTGGGCGGGATGCTGAGTCCATCTGTCTACACTAAGGAAAAGGAGATTATCAGGTAAGTAATCTCAACATTTCCTAGCGTGTAGCCAGATGGACTCAGAACGAATGGGATGTACAAAAGCTTTACTCCCAGCCTGGGCGGGAGGCTGCCTGAGGTCCTTGTAGGACTGCCCTCGCAAATGCTGTGTCCTCCCTGGCCAGGACATCCAGACGGTAGAACCTGGAGAAGGTATGGAGGGAGGACCATGTCGCCGCTTTACATATTTCTGCAGGCGACAGCATCCTGGATTCTGCCCAGGATGCCGCTTGTGCTCTGATAGAATGAGCCTTGACCTGTAGAGGCGGAGACTTCCCGGCCTCTACGTAAGCTGCTCGGATAACTTCTTTAATCCAGCGGGCGATGGTGGGCTGAGAGGCCGCTTCACCTTGTCTCTTTCCGTTGTGCAGGACGAACAGATGGTCCGTCTTTCGTATTTCTTGTGTCATTTCCAGATATCTGGGCAGCAATCTGCCTATGTCGAGATGGCGTAATAAACGCCCTTCTTCAGATTTCTTCAAACCCGCTGTGGTAGGCAAGGATATGGTTTGGTTAAGGTGAAACTGTGAAACCACTTTAGGTAGAAAGGAGGGAACCGTGCGAAGATGGATAGCCTCCGGAGTGATTCTGAGAAAGGGATCACGGCAGGACAGCGCTTGTAGCTCTGAGATGCGGCGTGCTGAACACACCGCTAGTAAGAACACCATCTTCAAAGTTACAGAACGGAGAGACAGGCCCCGAAGGGGTCTGAAGGTGGATCCCGCGAGGAAATCCAAAACAAGGTTGAGGTTCCATAGAGGCACTGGCCACTTCAGTGGTGGACGAATATGCTTGACTCCTTTCAGGAAGCGAGAAACATCTGGGTGCTTGGCAATAGTCTTGCCGTCCCTCCTGGGCCCGTAGCAAGACAGTGCAGCCACCTGAACCTTGATGGAGCTGAGGGAGAGACCCTTCTGAAGCCCATCCTGCAGGAAATCTAAAACAATCGGAATTGTGGTCACATGTGGGTTGGTGCCATGAGTGTCGCACCATGCTTCAAATACTCTCCAGATCCTGACGTAGGTGAGGGATGTGGAAAACTTGCGAGCTCGGAGGAGTGTATCTATCACTGGTTCCGAGTAACCTCTTTTCTTCAGTCTAGCCCTCTCAATGGCCAGACCGTAAGAGAGAATTGAGCTGGATCCTCGTGGAGGATGGGACCTTGACGTAGAAGGTCCCGGAGAGGAGGCAGGGGAAGGGGCTCCCCTGCCAGTAGTCTTCTCATGTCCGCGTACCAGGGTCTTCTTGGCCAGCCTGGTGCCACTAGAAGAACTAGGCCCCGGTGTTTCTGAATCTTGTGGATGATGGCGCCCAGCAGAGGCCACGGAGGAAAGGCGTATAGCAGAGTCCCTGGAGGCCATGGCTGAACCAGGGCATCGATTCCATGTGAGAACGGATCTCGCTTGCGGCTGAAGTATCTGGGTACTTGAACATTGGACTTGTCCGCCAGTAAGTCCATGTCCGGAATCCCCCAGTGATCCACAATCATCTGGAAGGCTGTGGGTGACAGCTGCCACTCTCCCGGATTTAGGCTTTCTCTGCTGAGGAAGTCTGCCATGGTGTTGTCCTTCCCGGCAATGTGGATGGCGGAGATGTCCTGAAGATTCGCCTCTGCCCAAACCATCAGCGGGGCTATCTCCAGAGATACTTGTCTGCTTCTGGTTCCACCCTGACGGTTGATGTATGCCACCGTGGTGGCGTTGTCGGATATCACTCTGACTGCTCTGTTCCTCAGTCTGTGAGCAAATCGTAGGCATGCCAATCAGACTGCCCGGGCCTCTAGACGGTTGATGTTCCACCCCGACTCTTCTCTGTTCCACCGCCCTTGTGCGGTGAGTTCTTCGCAGTGTGCTCCCCAGCCGCTCAGGCTGGCATCCGTGGTGAGCAGAGTCCACGTGGGGGAGGACATCTTCGACCCCCTGCTCGTGTGGTTGCACTGCAACCACCACCGTAACTGTATCCGTACTCTGGCTGGCAGAGGTAGGTGCGTGGAATAGTTCCAAAAGCGGGGGCTCCAGCGAGAGAGCAGGGAGCACTGTAGAGGACTCATATGGGCCCTTGCCCAGGGTACCACTTCCAGGGTGGATGCCATGAGGCCGAGAACCTGCAGATAGTCCCAAGCTATGGGCCAGCTGGCTCCCATCAAGGACCGAAGACGCGTCTGAAGTTTTAACCGTCTCTTGGTAGTGAGACTGACTTTGTCTGCCTGGGTGTTGAACTGGACTCCCAGGTATTCCAGTGATTGGGAAGGCTGTAGGCAACTCTTGTTGAGGTTGACTACCCATCCCAGGCTTTCCAGAAGGGCGATCACTCTGTTGGTTGCCTGATGGCTCTCCTCTCGTGATTTCGCCCTGATCAGCCAATCGTCTAGGTAGGGATGGACAAGGATTCCTTCCCATCTGAGCGCCGCTGATACCACTACGACCACCTTGGTGAAGGTCCGCGGCGCCGTGGCTAACCCGAAGGGCAGAGCCCGGAATTGGAAGTGGCGTCCCAGAACCTTGAAGCATAGGTAGCGCTGATGATCCGGATGTATCGGGATATGCAGGTAGGCTTCTGACAAGTCTAAGGCCGTGAGGAATTCTCCTGGCTGTACTGCGGTCTTGACTGAGCGCAGAGTTTCCATGCGAAACCTCGGGACTCTTAAGTACCGATTGACTGACTTGAGGTCCAGTATGGGCCGGAAAGTGCCCTCTTTCTTGGGTACCATGAAATAAAAGGAATAGTGCCCAGAATCCATTTCCCATGCAGGTACTGGGATTATGGCTTTCAAGGACAGGAGCCTCGCCAGGGTGGCTTCCAATGCCGCCTTCTTGTGTATTGGACACGAAGATTCCACAAACCTATCCGGAGGGAGGTGATGGAAGTCCAGATAATACCCCTCTCGGATGATGGCGAGGACCCACTGGTCCGACGTAATCTCGACCCATCTGGGGTAGAAGAGGGTTAACCTGCCCCCTATGGCTCCGTCCCCCGGATGGATCGGCTGATTCTCATTGGGAGGCGCGGCCGGGCCGTGAACCCGAGCCGGCTCCCCTCTTATGCTGCTTGGTCCGAAAGGACTGGTTCCTGGCCTGAGGACGAGGTGCCTGGTAGCGACTCCTATAGGGAGTGAAGCGCTGGGAGCTTCTACCTCTGGAGGGCCTCGGAAAGGCGTGCTGGTTCCTTTTGAACCTATTTTCCGGCAGTCGAGGTACTGGAGAGGCGCCCCACGTGCTGGCCAATTTATCAAGGTCGCTGCCGAACAGGAAAGAACCCCTAAAGGGCATTCTGGTGAGGCGTGTCTTCGAAGGAGCATTGGCTGACCAATTTCGTATCCAGAGCTGCCTCCTGGCAGCTACGGAGGATGAGACCCCCTTTGCTGTTGTACGGACTAGGTTGGATGCGGCATCCGTGAGGAACGAGAGAGCTGACTCCATGTCTGCTGCCGGAGCATTGTTCCTGACCTGTGACAAACAGGAACGCGTCACCACTGTGCAGCAGGTTACGATCCGCAAAGATAGAGCTGCCACCTCAAAGGTCTGTTTCAGGATGGTGCCCAGTCGCCGGTCATGAGGCTCCTTGAGGGCCGCCCCCCCCCTTCAACTGGAATGGTAGTGCGCTTGACCACAGCGCTAACCAAGGCGTCCACCTGAGGGCACGCCAGCATCTCCTTGATTGCCGGTTCCAGGGGGTACATGCCCGTCAGGGCCCGACCCCCTTTGAATGAGGCCGCTGGTGCAGCCCATTCCAAATCTATCACTTGCTGTGCTGCTTGCAAGAAGGAAAAATGGTGGGCTGTAGGACGAAGACCTTCCAGCAGAGGGTTCTGCGTAGAGGGCACCGTAGTGCTGGGACCTGTAATAGCCAACTCTGCCAGGCACTGAGATACCAGGTCGGAGAGATCTTCCTTGGGAAAGAACCGCCTCATGGTTCGATATGGCTCAATCCCTGAGGGAAGTTCCCCCTCCTCAGGGGGATTCGGACTCGTCCTCCGAGACATCAGGGTCCGCCTGAACCGGACTGCTCGGAGGCGGGTGCCCACGATAAGGGCGCGAAGGTCCAGGGGCAGGATCAGCTGGAGCGGCAGCAGGGCCTGGACGGGAAGCTGATTGCATCTGTACAAAGGCATGGATCCCCTTAAAGAGATCCACCCAGGAAATGGAAGCGGTCTCTAGTCGTCGGGGTACCAGGTCCCCCGGGATCCCAGGTTGGTCGAGACTGCCCGCTAGATCCGGGGTGGCCCCGGGGAACTGTCAGCAAACCTCAATTGAGACTGGTCCTGGCCCGAGGCTCCCACTGCCTCCTCACATTGGGCACAAAGGGAGTCTGGCTCTTCACTGTTTATGGCTCTAAGCTGGCATGCTGAGCAGAGGCCGAGAGCTTTTATGCCAGAATCAGGAGGCGCTGCCGCAGGAGACGCTGGGGCGTTCGAATGTTCCATCGCGGCTTGCGAATGTAGCGCTGAAGGATATGCCCTTAATACAATATGCGCTCAATAATATGTGGCAGCAATATGCGCGTAATACAACAGGCGCTCAATAATATGCGGCAGCAATATGCGCTTAATACAACAGGCGCTCAATAATAGGCGGCAGCAATATGCGCATAATACAACAAGCGCTCAATAATACGCAGCAGCAATATGCGCTGAATACAACAGGCGCTCAATAATATGCGGCAGCAATATGCGCTTAATACAACAGGCGCTCAATAATATGCGGCAGCAATATACGGTCAATACAATATGCGCTCAATAATATGCGGCACCAATATGTGCTTAATACAACAGGCGCTCAATAATAGGCGGCAGCAATATACGCTCAATAATCTACAATATGCGCTCAATAATATGCGGTCAGCAATATACGCTCAATGATATCCAATATGCGCTCATTAGTATGCGGTCAGCAATATACGCTCAAAGATATCCAATATGCGCTCATTAGTATGCGGTCAGCAATATACGCTCAATGATATACAATATGCGCTGAATCATATACAGGCGCCTATCATGGGCGCTCAATACCTGACCAAGGGCGACAAAATGGCGACCTCCACGGCGTGCCGCATACAGGCAATGCCGCCGATCCTCGTACCTTGGAGACCAAAAGTAAGAGATGTACGCCTTACCTGATCCTCGGCGCTTCCCGATTGGAACCCGGGCGGTCTCCGGCTGCGGGGGGAGAGGGGAAATACCTTCACCGCCGCCCTTGAGGAAATGCACCCGCTGCCTCTAGGTCCACGCCGGGACCAAGGCGCCTCTCAGCCCGACCCGAGCCCTTCTCGCTCGGGGGCTAGATCCCTGCCGCGATTCGGCCACCAGACCGAGGCCTTGACCTCCGATGGATCGCGGAAATCACCCCGGGAAACTCAACTGGGGGAGGGACCCGAGGGTATCACCGCAGGAGTGCGGGGCTCGATGTTCCTGTAGAAATTTAGTAAGTAGAATATAGACAGTAGAAAATAGAAAGTAGTATTGGAAAACACGCTCTGCGAGCGTGCAGGCTCTCCAAACTGCTTTGGAGACGGAAATTACTGAGTTGCTACACTTCCTGTGGGGGTATATGTACCCGTGCTGACGTCAGATCCGTCTCCAAGTGCTAGCACGAGCACACTATACCATTTGTTCTGAGTCCATCTGGCTACACGCTAGGAAAGCGAAATTGGTAAATAAGGCCCTTGATGGGTTTGCCTTTAAAATGAGAGGGGAAGAACTGTTACACTATGACGTGTGACTATTAACGGCGAGGATATCAGTTCCGGCAGAAAGTAAGTAGACAAGATGGCAGTGCGGGTCGGGTGTGATTTATGAGGTAAGATTTTTCAGCTTGATATTCTGATGGTGTTGGTTTGGTTTACAGATAATGGATTAATGCTATTGAAAATATGAAGGTTATGAAAAACTATAAAGGTGATAATAATCAGCAGTGAGTGAACGCTTTGATGTAAAGCATTGAAGTTGTAGGATTACGGCTTTGCTGTTCGAGATCAGTATGGGTAGGATTAAGGGAGGTGATTGAGGTATTTAAAACAGTTTTTTGATATTTGATAGTTGTAATTGTGTTTGTTTTAGGACAAGTGTGGATGAACTATTTTGAGTTAGTCCCTGAGGAAGCCCCCGAGAGTGGGTGAAACAAAGATCTTTGTCGGGCCAGACACAAGATATGAAATTTGTTTACGATTAAGAATGGAGATATAAACAATAAAGTCGTGATGATTAGAAAATAATTTGAATAATGAAGATAGAAGACATCATAGAGAAGATATAGAATAATGGAATAAATATATGAAAAATGTTATGTTTTTGGAAAGACAATTTTTTGAGTCACAATGTTTACATGTAATTGCTATGTGTTTCATGTGGTTTTAAAATTGGTATGAATGACGAATGTATGAGTATGTATTGGTTAGTCAGATTTTAATTGTCTAGATAGAGCTTTATACATTGGGTGTTAACAACATATATATATATATATATATATATATATATATATATATACACACAAAAAAAACCCAAAACTGAGATGTTTGGGAAAGAAAAGCACTATTACTTCTTATTGAATTAATTCAAAAATTGCATTGTTCAATTAAAAATTATTATGCTTTATTGAAAGTATAACACGATATTAATTTTACTCTTTTTGTAAAACCTACCTACATCTAATACACATATTTTTAACTACTCAATTTGGATCGCACTGTCAGTGTGCACAAACATACAATTTTAAATTCAATTGATATTCACCCTCAACTCTATACTGCCTCTAATCTCACTCTGTCCCTCATTCACCGAAATAACACCAAAAATAGATCTTTTACTTCAATATGGCTATTGGTCTTCTTTCGTGAGAAACACCTCTTGGTTTTCAAACCTCTATGTTTGATGTAATTTACTAGTACTTAATGATATATACGAGACCAAGTCAAAAGGCTTGGTCTCAAATAACTCTTTTGAGCATTCACACAGATGATCCTCAGGTCTTCTTAACGGGTGTCCCACTTATGAATTATTCTCTTGTGTCCCAACAAGGACCTTGTTTCGCCTATCAGGCTTCTTCAGGGGACTTAACTCGAAAAGACCAGTCACCAGCACATGTTCAAGACAAAAGAGTTATTTGAGACCAAGCCTTTCGACTTGGTCTCGTATATATCATTAAGTATATATCATTAAGTACTAGTAAATTACATCAAACATAGAGGTTTGAAAACCAAGAGGTGTTTCTCACGAAAGAAGACCAATAGCCATATTGAAGTAAAAGATCTATTTTTGGTGTTATTTGGGTGAATGAGGGACAGAGTGAGATTAGAGGCAGTATAGAGTTGAGGGTGAATATCAATTGAATTTAAGATTGTATGTTTGTGGACATTGACAGTGCGATCCAAATTGAGTAGTTAAAAATATTTGTATTAGATGTAGGTAGGTTTTACAAAAAGAGTAAAATTAATATCGTGTTATACTTTCAATAAAGCATAATAACTTTTAATTGAACAATGCAGTTTTTGAATTAATTCAATAAGAAGTAATAGTGCTTTTCTTTCCCAAACATCTCAGTTTTGGGTTTTTTTGTGTGTATACTATACGGTAAGCACATATAATATATCATACGTTGCCTTAGTTTTTGATTTATATATATATATAATATATATATCTTATAATTGCACAAATATTTTGTCCTCTGAGTAGGTTATGAATATGACAGGTGGCATATAGGGCAAGCTGCTTAGGTTTCTTAGCTATAGGCACATTATTTTTTTTTTTTGTGCACTCAAAATCTTTTAGGCATCTAAAATGTAAGCGTCCAAGGATTAGGCAGGTTAGGTGCTGCAAGGCTAGGCATCCCAACCTAAGAGCATACAAACTCAGCTCAATGTGCCTGTGAGGGAGTCACAGGACCGTTAGTTGGACCGTTAAATGATCGAGGGGTTAAAGGGGCACTTAGAGAAGATAAGGCCATCGCAGAAAGATTAAATGATTTCTTTGCTTCGGTGTTTACTGAAGAGGATGTTGGGGAGGTACCCGTAATGGAGAAGGTTTTCATGGGTAATGATTCAGATGGACTGAATCAAATCACGGTGAATCTAGAAGATGTGGTAGGCCTGATTGACAAACTGAAGAGTAGTAAATCACCTGGATCGGATGGTATACACCCCAGAGTTCTGAAGGAACTAAAAAATGAAATTTCAGACCTATTAGTAAAAATTTGTAACTTATCATTAAAATCATCCATTGTACCTGAAGACTGGAGGATAGCAAATATAACCCCAATATTTAAAAAGGGCTCCAGGGGCGATCCGGGAAACTACAGACCGGTTAGCCTGACTTCAGTGCCAGGAAAAATAGTGGAAAGTGTTCTAAACATCAAAATCACAGAACATATAGAAAGACATGGTTTAATGGAACAAAGTCAGCATGGCTTTACCCAGGGCAAGTCTTGCCTCACAAATCTGCTTCACTTTTTTGAAGGAGTTAATAAACATGTGGATAAAGGTGAACCGGTAGATATAGTATACTTGGATTTTCAGAAGGCGTTTGACAAAGTTCCTCATGAGAGGCTTCTAGGAAAAGTAAAAAGTCATGGGATAGGTGGCGATGTCCTTTCGTGGATTGCAAACTGGCTAAAAGACAGGAAACAGAGAGTAGGATTGAATGGGCAATTTTCTCAGTGGAAGGGAGTGGACAGTGGAGTGCCTCAGGGATCTGTATTGGACATAAGAACATAAGAAAATGCCATACTGGGTCAGACCAAGGGTCCATCAAGCCCAGCATCCTGTTTCCAACAGTGGCCAATCCAGGCCACAAGAACCTGGCAAGTACCCAAAAACTAAGTCTATTGGGACCCTTACTGTTCAATATATTTATAAATGATCTGGAAAGAAATACGACGAGTGAGATAATCAAATTTGCAGATGACACAAAATTGTTCAGAGTAGTTAAATCACAAGCAGATTGTGATAAATTGCAGGAAGACCTTGTGAGACTGGAAAATTGGGCATCCAAATGGCAGATGAAATTTAATGTGGATAAGTGCAAGGTGATGCATATAGGGAAAAATAACCCATGCTATAATTACACAATGTTGGGTTCCATATTAGGTGCTACAACCCAAGAAAGAGATCTAGGTGTCATAGTGGATAACACATTGAAATCGTCGGTGCAGTGTGCTGCGGCAGTCAAAAAAGCAAACAGAATGTTGGGAATTATTAGAAAAGGAATGATGAATAAAACGGAAAATGTCATAATGCCTCTGTATCGCTCCATGGTGAGACCGCACCTTGAATACTGTGTACAATTCTGGTCGCCGCATCTCAAAAAAGATATAATTGCGATGGAGAAGGTACAGAGGTTTACCAAAATGATAAGGGGAATGGAACAACTCCCCTATGAGGAAAGACTAAAGAGGTTAGGACTTTTCAGCTTGGAGAAGAGACGACTGAGGGGGGATATGATAGAGGTGTTTAAAATCATGAGAGGTCTAGAACGGGTAGATGTGAATCGGTTATTTACTCTTTCGGATAGTAGAAAGACTAGGGGGCACTCCATGAAGTTAGCATGGGGCACATTTAAAACTAATCGGAGAAAGTTCTTTTTTACTCAACGCACAATTAAACTCTGGAATTTGTTGCCAGAGAATGTGGTTCGTGCAGTTAGTATAGCTGTGTTTAAAAAAGGATTGGATAAGTTCTTGGAGGAGAAGTCCATTACCTGCTATTAAGTTCACTTAGAGAATAGCCACTGCCATTAGCAATGGTTACATGGGATAGACTTAGTTTTTGGGTACTTGCCAGGTTCTTATGGCCTGGATTGGCCACTGTTGGAAATAGGATGCTGGGCTTGATGGACCCTTGGTCTGACCCAGTATGGCATTTTCTTATGTTCTTATGTACACTCAGGATAAACGCGTGTCCAAAATGGATGTCGCTACAACCTGGATGCCTAAGCTGACGCCCAACTAAGTGTCCAAAACACGGACATACAACTTGGACACACAGTGTCAGAAACCTTAGCTGAACCAATGTCCAGATGGACGTGCAGGCAAAAGTGCACAAAAATGCTGTTGCGGCTTACCACACGGTGCGCAGCAGAAAAGTCTTGTAGTGGGGCGTAGCCAAAAGAGGCTGCTCAACCTGTCAGGCTGCCCCCATCCCTAAACCTTCCTCAGGACGGGACAAATGTTGGAACGGCACACTGAGCTCAGAGGCCAGGGAAGGGGAATCCCTGAAACAACCCACCTTCACTGTCTCTGTAAGGTCTCTTCTTTTCTCTCTTTTTTTTTTTTTCCCCAAAAACACTTACGTGAGCTCAGTCCTTCCCAGCTGAGTCTCCGGCTGCTGGGGGAAGAGGGCATATGCCATCACCGGCATATTCGGCCTCCTGCACCTGCTGCCTTAAAGCTGTACAATCAGGTAAATCCATGCTGGCTGAAAACCACGGACCACGGAAATAATCTCAGGAATTTTCAATTGGGGGAGGAACCATTTGATATCACCACAGGGGAGTAGGGCAAATTTTCCTTTTTTAAAATTCTCCTTCTGCAAGCTGAAGCAATCCCTAGTAGGGAGATGTGTGTCCACCATCTGCTGGAGACGAAGAATACTAGCAGGCTGATGTCACTGCAGGAGTATACACACTGTGACAACAGTTTGCTTCGTCTCTATCTACTGTAGAGATGCATAACCCACTGGTTCTGGATCATCTATCTGGATGCTAAGAAATACAGTTTAATTTTCCTCTGTATGCTTTGTTTTTCTCTGGGGCTTTGCTTTAAAAAAAACTTAGTTTAGTTTATTTACTTGATTAATCACAATTTCTTACACTTGTAATTCAGAGTGAAGTAGAAAATACTACTGAATAAAAAAATAAAACAAAAGCTGACATATGAGAAAGGTAAAATAATGGAAAGGTAAGGTAATGGAAAGTAAAATTGTAACTTACTAAAACAAAAGAGGGCCAGAAGACAAAACAATTTATAATATTATAATAATATATAATTAAAATAAGAAAAATAAGAAATAAAACTTAAAACACACTACTTGTGAGTGAAATTCATAAAGACAAGACAGTTTCATAACTTGAACAATGCAAGAAGGCTTTGGAAAATGCAAGTTCAATTTGAAGGATAAACTTGTGAGAAAAGAAAAGATTTAAAGAGTTTTCTAAATTTTAAACAATCTAGTTGCAAGGCAAGAGGGAAGGAATTCCAGCTGCTGGGGGTACAGTAAGAGAAACTGATTTATTTTCTTCTTGTAATCTCTCTTGGTGAAGGCAAGCAAGGAGCTTGCTGAGAGGAGAGAAGCATGCGATTCGGAAGGTACTGTATAACAAAATTGGTGAGATATGGCGGAGTGTCCCATTGGAGGGCTTTAAAAGTTAAACAACCTATTTTAAAGATGATACGAGTAGACACCAGTAACAAGTGAAGTGCTTTGAGGAGAGGGATTATGTGGTCATATTTTTTCTTGCCAAAAATTAGTTTGGCAGATGTATTTTGAATGATCTGTAATCTTATTTGAATTGTGGTGAGACTTGAGAAAAAGCAATACAGTAGTCTAATCAACTAGGAATGAGTGCATGAGTGAGTGTCTTCAGATCTCCCCGTTCAAAAAATATCTTAAACATCTGATGAAGCTTAAGAAAAAAATAAGAGGTCTGCAACAGATGAGAAACGTACAGTGAAAAAGAGAGGAGTCTAGGGAACTTCCTAAGGTGGTAACCAAGTCTTTCACTGGAATAGAGTCTCCCTCCATAATAAAGGATGGAAGAGGCTGAGTACTTTCTTTGTCTGCAAATCATAAGACCTTGATTTGTTAGGGTTTATTTAAAGATGTTAGTATGGTTAAGCCCATATTTATAAATAAACAACATGCTAGAAAATATTCAAGACAGGCAATGGAACAAAGTGAGAATCTAAAAATAAATCATAAATTTATGAAGACAGTCTTTTCAGCTTTCTGTACCTACAGTTTTATACAAAAGTTGTCCCAGCATTCATATGAACTAGCAAAAGCTGCCCAACGTTGCTCAGGTTGTCTGGCTCATAATTGATTTAAATTTTAAAATTGAGCAAAAGTAAAAACAATGCCTATTGTTTTATTTTCTTAACTGGATGTGGTTAGTGCAGTTAGTATAGCTGTGTTTAAAAAAGGATTGGATAGGTTCTTGGAGGAGAAGTCCATTACCTGCTATTAAGTTCACTTAGAGAATAGCCACTGCCATTAGCAATGGTTACATGGGATAGACTTAGTTTTTGGGTACTTGCCAGGTTCTTATGGCCTGGATTGGCCACTGTTGGAAATAGGATGCTGGGCTTGATGGACCCTTGGTCTGACCCAGTATGGCATTTTCTTATGTTCTTATGTACACTCAGGATAAACGCGTGTCCAAAATGGATGTCGCTACAACCTGGATGCCTAAGCTGACGCCCAACTAAGTGTCCAAAACACGGACATACAACTTGGACACACAGTGTCAGAAACCTTAGCTGAACCAATGTCCAGATGGACGTGCAGGCAAAAGTGCACAAAAATGCTGTTGCGGCTTACCACACGGTGCGCAGCAGAAAAGTCTTGTAGTGGGGCGTAGCCAAAAGAGGCTGCTCAACCTGTCAGGCTGCCCCCATCCCTAAACCAGGTTCTTATGGCCTGGATTGGCCACTGTTGGAAACAGGATGCTGGGCTTGATGGACCCTTGGTCTGACCCAGTATGGCATTTTCTTATGTTCATATAGAAACTTAAGGAACTACTTTATAAAATACATTAACAGTATATTAGATGTCTCTCATTGCACAAGTCTACAGAGAATTAAATAGTGATTGTTATAGAAAAAGATTAAAAAGCAAAGCTTTCCCCACCCTCGCAGGCTTGCATCCGTGGTGAGCACGATCCAGTTCGTGGGGATAGGCTTACTCCTCTGCTTAGGTGTTCTTCTTGTAGCTACCACTGAAGCTGAGAACATACCTCTGCTGGTAGTTGGAGGCGAATTGAGTAGTCCTGGGACAGTGAGTTCCAGTGTGACAGTAAGGAGTACTGGAGTGACCCATGGAACAACCTTCAGGGTTGATGCCATGAGCCCGAGGACTTGAAGATAGTCCCATACCTTGGGGCGTGCATTGGTCATCCATCGTCGCAATTGTTCCATCAGCTTCCTTCTCCTTGGGGGAGGAAGGAAGTCTTTGTTCTGTTTGGTGTCGAAACAGGCCCCCAGGTAGTCTAGAGACTGAGAGGGCTGCTGACTGCTCTTGACCGTGTTCACGACCCAGCCGAGCTCCTGCAATAGGTTCTTGACTCTACTGGTCACCTGCTGGCTCTCTTCTGACGACTTTGCCCCGATCAGCCAGTCATCCAAGTAAGGGTGTACCAAGATCCCTTCCTCCCTCAGTGTTGCCGCCATGACCACCATAATTTTGAAGATTGTTCTGGGGGCAGTTGCTAGGCTGAAGGGTAGCGCTCGGAACTGGTAATAGTGACTCAGTATCGCAAAGTGTAGAAAATGCTGTTGGATCTTGGTGGACTGGGATGTGAAGGTAGGCTTCGGAGAGGTCCAGGGAAGTTAGGAACTCTCCAGGTTGTACTGCCATTATTATGGAGCGAAGAGTCTCTATGCGGAAGTGTAGTATCCGCTGATGACGGTTGCCGTTCTTGAGATCCAAGATGGGTCGGGATGATCCTTCTTTCTTGGAAACGATAAAATAGATGGAATAGCGCCCCGTGTTTTGTTGGGGCGTAGGAACCGGAGTTATTGCCTTAAGACTGAGTAGTCTTGTCAGAGTGGCTTCCACTGCCAGTCTCTTGGTGTGGGAGTGGCAGGGTGACATCATAAATTTGTCCCGAGGGATGCTGCGGAACTCCAGAGAATAACATTCTCGAATGATGTTTAGTACCCATTTGTCCGACGTGATCTCAACCCATCGTTGATAGAAGTCGACCCCCTATTTCCTCTTCCTGTGGATAGGTCGTCCCATTCTCATTGGAGAGTATGGCCGAAGCCTGCCCCCGGGCCTGTTCCTCTCTTGGTTTGTCAGTTCCGAAAGGGCTAAGACCTTCCTGAGGGACGAGATGCCTGAAACTGCAAGTTCCTGTAAGGGCGAAAGTGTTGAGAGCCTCTGCCCCTAGTTCTTCTGGGGGAGGGGTGCTGGGATCTTTTACCCCTGTCCTCCGGTAGCCGAGGCACTGGAGATTCGTCCCACTTGCTGGCTAACTTCTCCAATTCGCTTCCAAATAAGAGAGATCCTTTAAAGGGCATCCTTGTGAGATTCGCATTAGAGGTCACGTCAGCAGACCAATTCTGCAACCATACCTGTCTTCTGGCTGCCACTACCGAGGCTACTCCTCTGGCTGAAGTACGCACCAGATCTGAGCTTGTGGCCGTCAGAAAGGCTGCTGCCAGTTTGTTTCATCGGTATATGTTCCCGAGTTGTTTGTCTCGAGAGAGAGGAGCATACAGGAACGTGACACCTGAGCGCAGCAGGAAGCAATCTGCAGTGTCATTGCTGTTGCGAAAGGCTGCTTAAGGATGGATTCTAATCGTCTATCCTGAGTATCCTTCAATGCAGCCCCTCCCTCAATGAGAATGGTTGTTCGCTTTGAGACGGCACAGGCCATGGCGTCCACTTTCAGAAAATGCAGGCGTTCCTTGGTCGCTGGTTCCAGAGGGTATAAAGCTTCCAAGGCCCGACCTCCTTTAAAGTTGGCCTCTGGGGCATCCCACTCCAGGTCAATCAGTTCCTGGATGGCTCCCATAATTGGGAATTAGCATAAGGCTTTATGAAGGGACACCAAGATGGGGTTCTTCTTTGATTCTGCCATAGGGTCCATGCCTGGAATTCCCAGAATCTTCAGAGTCTGAGAAACAAGGGCTGGTAATTCATCCCTGTGGAAGAAACGAAGCATGGTTCAGTATAGTTCCAGGCCTGGAGGGATTTCTTCTTCTTCCAGGGAGCAGCCATCATCATCTGAGGTGTCCGGGTCCCTGCAAGGGAAATTCTTGGTTAGGCGAGGCATGTCTCGAGGCATCCAAGCAGGGAGGATCTTGTGCTTCCGGCAGGGGTTGAGTCCAGGTTGCAGCCGGGGTTAACTGCGCCTGAACGAAGGCTTGCAGCCCTTGGAAAAATTCTAACCAGGAGAAGGTCCCTGGGTCCATGTTAATCCAGGGGGAGTCTGAGTAGGGGCCCCTGAGGTGCCTTCTTGTGGAGAAGCCATTTGAGTTGCATAGATCTGGCATGCTATCATATGTAGTAGTTCCGGACCCATCCTCAGACAGTGAGGGGCCAGGCTTTGGTCCCCTCTGGGCTTCTTCGCAATGCTGACACAGGTAGGACTCCAGTTCAGGCTGCACTGCTCTTGTGTGTGCCTTCTGGGCTTCTTGGATGCCTGTGCCATTGCCTCTATGTCTAGGCGCACAGGTAATGTGCTTCAATGTATGTGCAGTTATGCGCGTGAACACAATGCGAGCATGTAGTTGTAAGCACGGCTGTGCATGTAGCTGTGCGTGCGGTGTGTGCGTGTGGTTATGCGCGCAGCTGTGTGTGCGTCTGTATTGGATGTGCATAAGTTGGGCGCATCGGCCGTCAAGCCTGCCCCGCGTGTACTGCCAGTCAAGAAGGGAAGATGGCGCCGATGTCATCTCCCCCCCCCCCACGCGTAAAATGGCGCCCCCTAGGGTCTCCACGTGTCTGGACCCCTGCACCAGATCGGGGCCTAGCCCAACCAAGGCTGCTCAATCCGATTGGTGCTCCCTTTTTACCTTGCTGGAAGAAAAAACAGAATCAGTATGGCAATCCGAGCCCCGGAGACTGGAGACCTGAATTTAAAGTTTTCTGCTTACCTGGCCTCGGCACTTATCGATCGTGTGCCAGGACGGTCTCCAGCTGCGGGGGGGGGGGGGGGGGGGGGAGGGCTTTATCTTCACCGCCGCGCTCAGTTGTGCACCCGCTGCCTTTCAGCCACTCTGGGGGCTAAGTCCACGCCGGGAACCGGCTACCGGACCAAGGCACACCTCTGAGGGATAGCGGAAATCACCTCAGGAATTCTCAACTGGGGGAGGGACCCTAAGGTATCACCGCAGGAGAGCGGGGCACGATCTTCTTTAAGGTAAAAAATTTGTCTTCTTTTCTGTAATTCTTAACACTATTCTAGTGTGTGGGATACTGTCCGCATCTGCTAGGAGATGGAGAGATACTGAAGAGCTGAGGTTACTGCAGGGGTATATCTAGGGTGATGTCAGCTTTGAAATCTGACTCCATCTCCCATCTGCTAGCAGAAGAGCACATAACCCACTGGTACTAAGTCCATCTGGCTACACACTAGGAAATATGAAGTAATGTCTGAAAGGGAAGTAGTCACTCAATGCACCCAGAAACCCTTCTCACTGATCAAATGTCATAAAAGAAAGCTGCTTCTGCTGTAAGACTCGATCATCAGAGGAACCAATTTGGGAACTCATTTTGTTGGGGACACAACAGATAAATGCCTTCCAGGATACTCAGCTAATAGAAATGCAAACCAGGTGGTCAACACAATTATACAATGTTATCATCCATCTGGGGACCAATGACCTCACTAGAAAAGGTGTCCACAAAGTACAGAAAGATTAGCAAAAACTAAGTAAAAAGATTAGACATATGGCAAAGATTATTGCCTTTTCATAAGTATTACCTGTTAATGGAAAGAGAAATGAAAGGTTATGCCATATAGATAATTTCAATGCCTGGCTCAAAACCTTGTGTAAAGAAAGTGGTTTTGGATACATTGGAGGCTGAGGCTGTGTATGGTAAGGTTGGCCTACAGTTATCTATAGCAGGAAAGAGGATGCTAATTGAAAAATTCAGATCAAACATTATCAGGCATATAAACTAGGGAGCGGGGATGGCAGGAGGTGGCCAGTGAATTTGACATGTCACCCCCCAAGCAAAACAGGAAAAGGAAAGAGAAAGTATTAAAATCAATCAGCTCAAAGAAAGCAGAAAAAGTCATTATTAAAAGCAGCTGGAAAGCTATGACTACAAATGCTTGTAGCCTAAATAACAAAATCCCAGACCTGCAGGCCCTAGTGGTGGAGGCGGACTTGGACATTGTTGCTTTAATGGAAACATGATTCACTGATCCTCATGATTGGGATACGGCCATCCCAGGCTATAACTTATTTAGAAGGATAAAGAAGACAGAAAATGGAGAGGAGTAGCTCTTTTGTCGCAAAAGCAAGCAACTGAATTGCAAGGGATGAGGGGGGGTCAAGAAGAAGCATTATAGACCATCCTAAAAAAAAGGAGATGGTACTTCCATTTTTACTGGTGTGATCTACAGGCCTCTGACTCAAACAGAAAAACTGGACAGAGGACTCAAAGACATCCAAAAAGTAGAAAAGAATGGAGAATTGTTGCTCGTTGAAGATTTTGATCTGCCGGATGTGGATTGGAGTATCCCTTCTCGGAATTTACAAAAAATACACTGGGCAACAAATTTTCACAAACTGGATTTACAAACTGGCTGACACTGCTCTTATAGTAAATGGAACCTACTCTGAAGAGAAATCAATTTTAAGTAGAGTGCCATACAGATGGGTGTTGGGACCGGTTCTGTTCAATATCTTTGTGAGCAACACTGCGGAAGGGATAGAAGGTAAAGTTTGTCTATTTGAGATAATGCTAAGAACTGCAACAGAGTGGACATGCCTGAAGGAGTAGAGAGAATGAAAACTGAATTTTTAAAAAACGTATTTATAATTTTCAGCAATTATAATAAGCACAGAAAATGTTTTACAGAAAGTAAGGGCCATTATCATTTATTTTTTTTATATTTTTTAGGTAATTTCAGAGGGAAAAGCAGTGCAGATCTGAGAAAGTTGAGAAAACTTAAATTGAATGTTCTATATCTATGTCCAAGCATCTCACACCTCTTATGAATAGACAAATTATCTTTGACAGATGCAACCTTAAATTCTTGAAATAATTATTTTGAGATTCCAAAGTTCAATTCTCTGATCTTGATTAAGAGGTAGATGGTACAACAGTTAATTGTCCCCTTGCGATTTTCAGAGAAGAAAAGAAATCAGAAAGTTTACTCAGTCTTTTCAAGGCCTACAATGGCTTTCCAGACCTTCTATAGAATCAGGCTTAACTTCCAGGAGTCACTTGGACCAAAAGCTGGTGATAAATTTACTCCAACATCAGTATTAGCAGTACTTATAGGTTCAGCAAGACCAACCCCAGAATACTGGGGAGGTGGTAAGCGATAATCAGGGTTCAATGATATTTCAAGCATAGGTAGATTACATGCCATTTTCATAGCAGCATCCACAAGCACCTAAAATTGCCTGCTCCATGGCTCCAAATAAACCAGGAATAGTCTGTTAGGAAGACAAAGAAGTCAGAGCAGGACACAACCGGCCTTTCCTCTTCACCACTGCAGTAAAGCTAAGGGGAAAAAAGGGCCAGAAAAGTGAAAAAAACAAACAAACAAAAAAAACCCCTTACAAACCAGTGAGATCCTGCAACAAGAAAAACCTCGCCTAGGGGTGCGTGGCTTTGGTGTGAGGCTTCGGCGTGCTGGAAGCAGTGGGCTAAAGGGTGCCTCCTTTTGTTAGCAGCTTAGCCCCTCCTCACGTCAACATGGCAGTTGGGAGAGCTATGAGGTGAACAATGGTCTGGGAGAACAGGAAATATTCTCCCCACTTCTCCACTCACTTGAGCAGGGCACCTCCTTTTGTCAGTGGCTTGGCCCCTCCTCATGTCAATGTGGCAGCTGGGGGACCTACAAGATGAGCAGTTGTCCAGGCATGCACAGTAGGAACAGGAAATATTTTCCCCACTCCTCCATGAAAAGTGATTTAAGAAAGCTTAAAGAGTGGTTGAAGTTTTGGCAGCATAAATTCAATGCCAAGAAGTGCAGAGTCATGCTTCTGGGATGTGGCTGTGAGTCTTTCGTCCCCCATCTTTCGATCCCTTGTTTGAGATCTGAGCTTCTGTGTCCCACACAAACCTGCGGGTTATCGCACATCTGTCAACCCTCTCGCTTATCCCTGACTACAGATAAAATCCCTCTTCTGTCTCACACAAATCTGCTGTTATTCTGCTTCTGTTACCTCTCTCATGTGCCCCTGTTACAGATCAGAGTTCATTTCTCTCCCACACAAACCCTAGGCGAGATTTACCTCTCGCATGCCTGCAGGCAGAGAATTAGTGGGGAAGGGGAGGGGGAAAGGTCCTTCTCAGAAGGATGCAAGATCGAGAAGAAGGGGGGGGGAGACCTCAGGATCAAGAGGCAACTTCTCCTCCTTCCTCCCCCACCCCTAAAAGTCATTCATTTGTTATATGTACTGTATAAGAAAATTATTCCTTACCTGCTAATTTTCGTTCCTGTAGTACCATGGATCAGTCCAGACGGTGGGTTATGTCCCCCGTCCAGCAGATGGAGTCAGAACAGAGCTCGAGAGTCCCGCCTCATATACCAGCGCACCCTCTGCTGGAGCTCAGTATCTTGAATAACAAAGCCCAAAAGAGCAAAACAACACAATTTGGATCAAGAGCCCTAACGTAAGGCAACATGAAGAACAATAAACAGGCACGACCCAAACCAGGTCGAAACAGTCAACTTGTGAGGAGCTGTACAACCCCTATAGAAAATAGGAGCGGAAAAGACAGACTACCTAAATGAATCCGAGCAGGAGCTGAACATCTCATGGCGGTGGGCGTCTGGACTGATCCATGGTACTACAGGAACGAAAATTAGCAGGTAAGGAATAATTTTCTTTTCCCTGTACGTACCAGGATCAGTCCAGATGGTGGGATGTACCCAAGCTTCCCTAAACCGGGTGGGCCCCTGAGAGCCCTGCTCGGATAACCTGATCGCCAAAGTGCCCAGGAGCCGAAGGCGCCAGGTGTAGTCGATAATGCCTCGCGAAGGTATGCAGCGACTTCCACGTCGCCGCCAGGCAGATTTCTTGCGGAGAGACGGCACGAGACTCCGCCCAAGACGCCGCTTGAGAGCGCGTAGAATGAGCCCTGACGGCCCTAGGCGGATCCCGACCGGCTCCAATATAAGATGCCAAGATGGCATCCTTGATCCAGCGGGCGATGGTCGTCTTCGATGCGGAGGAGCCCTTCTTAGGTCCCGACCAGAGCACAAACAGGTGATCGGAAACCCGGAAGGCATTGGTAACCTCTAGGTAGCGGAGTAAGACCGGCTTGACGTCCAAGTGACGAAGAGACCTCAACTCCTCTGGAGAGAACGCCGGGAGTTCCACCGTCTGATTCATGTGGAATGAAGAGACCACCTTCGGGAGGAAGGAAGGTACTGTACGCAGCGAGATCCCCGCTTCCGAAATGCGAAGGTAAGGCTCCCTGCAGGAAAGAGCCTGCAGCTCCGAGAGCGACGGGCAGAGCATATCGCCACCAGAAAAACAGTCTTCATAGTGAGGTCTTTAAGTGAAACCTCTTGTAGGAGTTCGAAAGGAGTGCCCGCCAGAGCCCTGAGAACCAGGTTAAGACTCCACGACGGACAAGGGTCCCTGACCGGTGGTCGTAGATGTTTGGCCCCCTTCAGGAAGCGGGCGATATCCGCTTGGAGAGGCAGGGAGACCGCCGTCTGTACCAGAACATTCAGGGCCGCTACTTGTACTCGCAGGGAATTGTATGCCAGACCCTTATCCAGCCCGTCCTGCAAAAACTGAAGAATCAGAGGTACCGACGCCTCCGTGGGTCGGGCCCCATGATCGGCACACCAGGCCTCGAAGACCTTCCACACGCGAACATAGGCAACAGAAGTAGAAGGTTTGCGAGCCCGGAGCATCGTGGAGATTACCGCCTCTGGATAGCCTCGGCGGCGGAGGCGGCGCCGTTCAAAAGCCAGGCCGCAAGACAAAAGAGTGCCGCCTGTTCGAAAAATACCGGTCCCTGCTGCAGGAGCCGAGGAAGATGACTCAGACGTATTGGACCGTCCACTGCCATGTGGAGTAGGTCTGCAAACCAAGGGCGACGCGGCCACTCCGGAGCTACGAGAATCACGGGGCCGCTGTGATTCTCTATTCTGCGAAGTACCTTGCCCACTAAGGGCCAGGGAGGAAAAACATAGAGCAGCTGACCTGCCGGCCACGGCAGAGCTAGAGTATCCACTCCCTCTGCGCCGCGCTCCCTTCTGCGACTGAAGAAGCGCGGGGCCTTGGCGTTGAGGGCGGTCGCCATCAAGTCTAGTCGCGGCGTTCCCCAGCGTCGAACCAGGAGATCCATCGCCTCGTCGGAAAGGGACCATTCGCCGGGGTCCAACCTCTGTCGACTCAGATAATCCGCCTGGACGTTGTCCACGCCGGCGATGTGGGAGGCCGCAAGCCGAACCAGATGGAGTTCCGCCCATGCCATCAGGAGCGTGGTTTCGGCGGAGACCTGTTCGCTCCTCGTCCCGCCTTGACGATTGATGTAAGCCACCGTGGTCGCGTTGTCCGAAAGAATCCGCACCTCCCGGTTCCGAACCAAGGGGAGGAAACGGTGAAGAGCGAGACGTACAGCTCTGGTCTCCAGACGATTGATTGGCCACCTCGCCTCCTCCGGAGACCACGTCCCCTGTGTGGCGCTTCAGTCGCAGACGGCGCCCCACCCCACGAGGCTGGCGTCGGTGGTCACTACTACCCAGGAGGGAACTTCGAGAGAGACGCCGCGGGCCAGGTGAGCCGGGACCAGCCACCACTCCAGACTGTCGCGCGCTGCCTGGGGAAGGGGCAGAATCACCTGATATTCCTGCGACACCGGTTTCCAGCGTGAGAGCAGGGACGCCTGCAGTGGACGTAGATGTGCAAACGCCCAGGGCACCATGTCGATGGTGGATGCCATCACTCCCAGAAGCTGCAGGTAATTCCAGGCAGTGGGTTCCGACAGGGACGCAAAATGACGCACTTGCTCCCTCAAAGAGAGGGCCTTGTCCGCACGCAGGAAGACCATGCCTTGTTGAGTGTCGAAGGTCGCCCCCAGAAAATCCAAGCGTTGAGATGGAACGAGAGAACTCTTGGGAAGGTTCACAACCCAGCCCAGGGAGCGAAGCATCTCCAAAACTCTGGCCACCGAGGCCTGCCCATGTGAGAACGACTTCGCCCGCACCAGCCAGTCGTCCAGGTAGGGATGCACTAAAATTCCCTCCCGTCGAAGGGCCGCCGCTACCACCACCATGATTTTGGTGAAAGTCCGCGGGGCTGTCGCGAGGCCGAAAGGTAGGGCCCGAAACTGAAAGTGCTGACCAAGGACTTTGAAGCGTAGATAACGTCTGTGTTCCGGACGTATGGGGATGTGCAGATACGCCTCCGTCAGGTCTAGGGAAGCCAGAAACTCCTCCTGGTGGACCGCAGCAATTACCGATCGCAGCGTCTCCATGCGGAAACGGTTGACCCGCAGCGAGCGGTTCACCTCCTTCAAGTCCAGTATGGGTCGGAACGAATCGTCCTTTTTGGGAACGACGAAGTAGATGGAATAATGGCCCAAGCCCACCTCGGCGAAAGGGACGGGCACAATAGCGTCTATGTCCTGGAGTCGGTCTAATGTCTGTTGAACCGCCATCCTCTTGAGATCGGAGCCGCAAGGAGAGAAGAGAAACCTGTCCCTTGGCAGACGGACAAACTCCAAGGCGTAACCGTGTTGTATGGTGTCCAGGACCCACTGGTCCGAAGTTATGCGTACCCACTCCTCGAAGAATTCCGAGAGTCGGCCCCCGATGGGTGGACTGGAGGAGTGGGTCGCTCTGGCATCATTGGGAAGATTTGGTGGGGGGATTTCCCTGTCCTGAAGCCTCTCTCGCGGGCCGCCGCCCGCGAAAGGAACGCGACCAGGGCTGTGGTCTACTGGAGGCTGCGCGAGAGCCAGGTTGCCGGTACGATCTGTAACGCCGCTGTGCCCTAGAGCTCTGGTCCTAGTGGAGGCAAACGCCCGGTAAGGACGCTGCCTATCTTCGGGCAGACGATGTACCGAGTTCTCCCCTAAGGACTTGATGATTTCGTCTAGGTCGTTGCCAAAGAGAAACTTCCCTCGAAATGGAAGGGATCCCAGGCTCGACTTGGAGGAGGCATCCGCAGACCAATTACGCAGCCACAGGAGCCTCCGAGCGGCTACTACCGAAACCATGGACCGAGCCAGTACACGGAAGAGATCATACAGAGCATCTGCCCCGTAAGCAATGGCAGACTCCAGGCTATCGGCCTGGGCGGCTTCCTCCGGAGGTAACTGCTGGGACGTTAGGAGCTGTTGGACCCAAAGGAGACTAGCCCTTTGAGTCAAAGAACTACACATTACGGCCCGCATTCCCAAGGCCGAGACTTCAAACACCCTCTTGAGAAACGTCTCCAGCTTGCGGTCTTGCGTGTCCCGTAGGGCCGTCCCGCCCGTGACGGGGATCGTCGTCCTTTTCGTCACCGCTGAGACCGCCGAGTCTACCTTGGGAAATCGGATGAAATCCAGGAAATCCTCCGGCAAGGGATACAATTTTTCCATAGCACGGGAGACCTTCAACGACGCCTCAGGAACGTCCCACTCCCCAGTAAGGAGCTGCAGAAAAGACTCATGCACCGGAAAAGCCTTTGCCCTGGGCCTGAGGGCGGCCAGCACCGGATCCCCTTTTTTGGATGATGTCGCAATCGCAGGAGCCACTGGTGCCGGGGGATCCGGAGGCGGATCCAGATCGAGCTCCTGCAGAGTTTGCTGAAGAAGGTCCTCCAACTCCTCCTTGTGAAAAATTTGCAGGGCGCGTGGATCATCTCCCTCCGCCTGTCCCTCCGTGTGTGCAGGATCCGGAGGGTCCGAAGGGTCAAACCCCGACAGGAAAGCCCCTCCCACCGCTCGCGGCTGGGATGGCAAAGCAGAGGTCCCTGGGACTGCCCCAGCCGGGGTCAGAGACCCGGGGGGCGGGACCGCAAGTTTCGGGATCTTGGGCGCAGGAGGACTCGCTGAGGCACCCCCCGGATCTGCCAATCCCTGCAAATATGCAGTGTGCATTTTCAAAATAAAATCTGGGGAGAAAAACGGCAGACCGGGAGGCGCGGTAGCAGCGAGATCCCCTTGTGGCCGATGAGCGGGCCGTCCTTCCTCGGGGCTTCCGTGCCGGCGGGGGGGCCCCTGAACTGTGCCTTCCTTCTCCTGCGAAGTTGCTGCGCCCGGATCCCCCTCCAAAATGGCCGCCCTTCCCGCCATCGGCGAGGAGGTGGCCGGCCCACGCTTCCCGGGCTGCGGGGAGGGTGGCGTCGGGACGGAACCCGAGGCGTGCGCGTCCCCTTCCCCTTCGGGGAGGCAACGAGGACACACTCCCTCCCTCGAGAAACGAGACCCCGGGTCGCCGCAGGTCTCGCAACGCGAAAAGCGCGGCATAGCGATGCCGCTGAAGAAACAGCGCCTCGGGGGGGGCCAGAAACAAAAAGCGCACCGCGGGGGAGCCCAAGGGCCCTCTCAAGCCGCCCAACCAGTCCACAGGCGCCGGCGGGAAAACCCCTCTGCCGGCGCGCCCAGGCCCGAGAAAAATTCGCCGGGCCGCGGGACCGCTGAAGTGCGCCGGAGCCGGCTATGCCGGCAAAGGAGAAAAACAGCTGAAAAGAAGAAATTCACACAGAAACCACACTTACCCCCAACGGAAGGAGAGGGAACTGCAGAAGGAGGCAGAAGACAGGAAAGCACGCCTCCTCAAAAATCAAACTACTTTTAAATTATTATTATTTTTTTTTTTTTAAATTTCAATAACTTGATCCAAATTGCTAAGGAATATGACAGAAAGAACTGAAGAAAAAGGTCAAGAAAGAACCAAAAACCTGTCACTCTGGGGAAGCACTGTTTCCCCAACTCGCATCTGCTGGAGTCAGAAAGATACTGAGCTCCAGCAGAGGGTGCGCTGGTATATGAGGCGGGACTCTCGAGCTCTGTTCTGACTCCATCTGCTGGACGGGGGACATAACCCACCGTCTGGACTGATCCTGGTACGTACAGGGAATTATTGTTATTTATTCATTCATTTGTTAATATTTACCTGTTTCACTGTTTCATGTACTGCCTTTGGCTATTGTATATTTGCATGCACAGCCTTGGGCTAATTTACAGTTCTTATGAAAACCAGAGTGATTTGTAACTTCTACAAGAACCTCGGTATATAAAAAGTAAAAATAAATAAATAAATAAATAAATAAATGTGGTAATCCAAAAGAGCTGTATGTGATGGGGGGAGTGCAAAGAATAAGTCAAGGCTCTTGGAGAAATAGTATGTCAAGTGATCTGAAGATGACAAAGTAGTGTGACGAGGTGATAGCTAAAGCCAGAAGAATGCTGGGCTGCATAGAGAGGAATAACCAGTAAGAAAAAGAAGGTAATAATGCTATTGTACAGGTCACTGATGAAGCTTCACCTGGACTGACTCTGTTCAGTTCTGGAGCCCGTATCTCATAAAGGATAGAGACAGGATGGAGGCGGTCCAGAGAAGGGTGACCAAAATGGTGTGAGGTTTGTATCAGAAGATCTATGAAAAGAGGCTGAAAGATCTGAATATGTACACCCTGGAAGAGAGGAGGTGCAGGGGAGATATGATGCAGACCATCAGATACCTAAAAGGTTTTAGTGATGCACAAATTTTAAACCTTTTTCTTTGGTAAGAATACAATAGAATTAGGGGTCACAAAATGAAACTCCAGGGAGGGATAATTCATAGCTAACATCAGGACATATTTCTTCATGGAGAGGGTGGTAGATGCCTGGATTTCGCTTCCAGTGGAGGTGGTGAAAATGAAAACAGTCAACGAATTCAAAGGGGCATGGGAAACACACTGTGGATCTTTAAAAGCTAGAGGACAGAAATGAGAAAAGTGTGCAGGGGGTAACTTGCTTGTTTGAAGGTTACTACCCTTAGCAGAAGGACTGGAGATTATTACTCTTAATCAATAAGCCTTGATGCTTTTCATGCAACTGCATAAACAAAAAAAAATCACTTACTTAAACTATTAGAAAAATGTTATTGAGAAAAACTGCTTAATCTATTCTCATTTAATATACAGAAGTGGGGGGCAATGGTTGTTTCATACTTGTGGTACCAACCAGGTTATCTTGCTTTTCTGATTCCAAACATCTTATTTAAATATCGCAGTACCACAAAAACATGGTTATAATAAAGTTTAGGGGTAACTGCATGGAGTGGCAGTTACTACTCTTAAGAGAAACAGGTGAGATACCTGCACCAGTGACAGTTATTACCTTAAGAAGCTTGATGGGCAGACTGGATGGACCATTTGGTCCTTTTCTGCAGTCATTTCTATGTTTCTATGTCCTACTCTCTGTTTCCTGTCCTTTAACTAGTTCACAATCCACTCACTTAGTGTTCAGGCTCACACAAACAGTGCTGACCGATACGATTCTGCGTTGCAGAATGGCCACTGCAGTTCCCATCCTGCAACAACCAAAGGAGGAGAGGGCTGCCACGGACTCCATCCTGCAGCGGCTGAAGAAGGGGGTCTAACGGTGCCTGTCGAAGACGACCTGTATGTGTATGTGTGTGCATGTGCCTGCATCTGTGTGCACACCTGTGCACTTGTGTCTGTGTGCACGCACCTTACAAACAGAGCTTTTAAGACAGAGCAGACTATCTTTGCATGGTGCACCTTCCAATGTTCCAGGCACCACCTGGTGGCCACACGGTATATTAAGTTAAATAAATAAAAATGAATTAAATATATACAGGTCTATCCAGTAAAGTGCGACCGCGTTTACCCCGCTCCTAACCCGCGTTCTACTCACTTTCCGGCCGCGTTAGCCCTTCCTGCGATCCACAACCCCCTTTAACCTACCCTTACCGCATCCTAAAATCCCCGGGCAACCCCTTCCGCACGCGGCATGTATATTGCATGCAAACGAGCGAATTAGCTATTCCCTAGCATCCAGTAACCCACGCCCCGACTATCGCTATTTTACCCTGCCATTTTGCCACGCGTTTAACCTGCTAACTTACCGCCTACCCTTACCCCTGCGTTAGAGGCAGGGGTAAGGGTAGGCGGCAAGCTTTCCCCCAGCCCCCGCTCACCTGCCCTGGCCGCGTCCATGGATGCTGGTCTCCGGGGCAGCCCCAGTCCTCTCCCCTCCTCCCGAAGCAAAAAAAAAGCAAAAAAAAAAAAATTGCAAGAGAGAGAGGGGAGAGGACGGGCAATCCTACGCTTGGCGACTTACTTTTGCAGCTCCCCTACGGACATCGTGGCTTCCCCCGTGCCAGTCCCCTTTCCCCTCCTCCCGAAGCAGGGTGCGAAAAGCAGCCTTGCTCCGGGAGGAGGGAAGAAGGGACTGGCAGTGTGAAGCGGCGAAGTGACTTACTTTTTGCAGCCCCTCCGGACATCGGACGACCTCTCCTGCCTCCAGCTGCTCGCGAAGATGGACGCCCGCACGGCCGCTGAAGACGTGACATCACATGCCGTGACGCCAAACGTCGTGACGTCACGTCTTCAGCGGCCGTGCAGGCGTCCATCTTCGCGAGCAGCTGGAGGCAGGAGAGGTCGTCCGATGTCCGGAGGGGGGTGCAAAAAGTAAGTCGCTTCGCCGCTTCGTCGCTTCGTCGCTTCGTCGCTTTACAATGCCAATCCCTTCTTCCCTCCTCCCTTGCTCCGGGAGGAGGGAAGAAGGGACTGGCAGTGTAAAGCGACGAAGCGACTTACTTTTTGCACCCCCCTCCGGACATCGGACGACCTCTCCTGCCTCCAGCTGCTCGCGAAGATGGACGCCTGCACGGCCGCTGAAGACGTGATGTCACGACGTTTGGCGTCACGGCATGTGACGTCACGTCTTCAGCGGCCGTGCAGGCGTCCATCTTCGCGAGCAGCTGGAGGCAGGAGAAGTCGTCCGATGTCCGGAGGGGCTGCAAAAAGTAAGTCGCTTCGCTGCTTCGTCGCTTTACACTGCCAGTCCCTTCTTCCCTCCTCCCGGAGCAAGGGAGGAGGGAAGAAGGGACTGGCAGTGTAAAGCGACCTCTCCTGGCAATCCCGACTTCCTGGTATCTGTCATTTCAAATGACATTTGAAATGACAGATACCAGCGTGGCCGTGAAGCGTTAGGCCCGCGCACCCAGGATACTGTATAGGCGCTCTATCCAGTAAAATGGGTTGCGCGGGCCTAACGCTTCACGGACGCTTCTTAGACGCAGCTTGCATTTGCAAGCTATTTACATACAGGATCGAGCGGTAGGTGAGCTGCACTGTGCGTGCGGCAACCGCGGGTGCGCCGGGCACTAACGCAGCTCTTCCTACCGCTCGTTACTGGATAGACCTGATAGAGAGATATATACATACAACTTAAGACAAACTTTACATTATCACAGAGAGGAAAGAAGGGGTTTTTAAAATCTCCTTTGCAAATCATCTTTTTCCCATCAAGTTCCATTAATGGAAGGAGGGGAAAGAAACAAAGACAACAAAAGAAAGAAATTAATTTAGAATTGTCCTTGACTCACCTGTGAACTGTTAATAGCAAAAAGGACAATGTATTACACAGCGTATTTTCACTAAAAGATAATATATGCATCACACTAGCAAACAATGTTATTTTCTTAAACTATAGGGACTTCAAATAAATCTTGCTACTCTTTTACTTAAAAGAAGAAAAAAATAAATTTCCCAGAATGCTTTTCCCATTTAATACAAATCAATGGAAGTGACATCACAGATTTCACATGGGAGAAAAAAGAAACACTTTTTAAATGACATAAAGCAGAGTTGCTTACCTGTAACGTGTTTTCTGAGGACAGCAGGATGTCAGTCCTTTGGGTGACAAAGATTCTACAGCTTACAGCATGCTCTACTGAGTATGTTCAGCTATAGCCCCCCTCCCAGTCTCTCAAGCAGAGACCCTCAGTCCATGATATAGCAAATACATGGAAAAACCAACTCCCAGGGGAGGCGGGTGGATTTTGTGTGGACTGACATCCTGCTGTCCTCAGAGAACACCTATTACAGGAAATTAATTCTGCTTTCTACAAGGACAAACAGAATGGCAGTCCTCACACATGGGTGATTCCCAAGCTAAAGGCTGCTGAAAAACAGGAAGCACCATCATCCCCCCCCCCCCCCCTTTTTTTTTTTTTTTTTTGGTGAGCAGGCCAACCATAAGGGCTTTAGGAGGGAAAAGAGTTGCGTTTTTCACCTCAGACTAGACGAGACAGAGACACAGAAAGCCCAATCCGCAGCAAGGCATCAGAAGACAGGGTCATAATGTGAGCACAGGGCGAGAACCCCACTAAGTCACACAAAAACAAACACAGTCAAGAGCTTCCTGATAGTGAACTCTGCCTAGTACCAGTAGACCTAGGACCCAGAGGGTACATGCAAAGGCACAAATTTCCAAGTACAAGAGAAAAAAAAATACTTGGATCAAGACGCAAAGTGGGTTTTTTTGTCACCAAACATGTCAGCTGGGGCTGGAGAACCCAGCAAAAAGAAAACTGCGGTTTATTATCAACCAAAAACAACTTGGACTGGCTACGCAGAGCATAAGAACATAAGAAATTGCCACACTGGGTCAGACCAAGGGTCCATCAAGCCCAGCATCCTGTTTCCAACAGAGGCCAAACCAGGCCACAAGAACCTGGCAATTATCCAAACACTAAGAAGATCCCATGCTACTGATGCAATTAATAGCAGTGGCTATTCCCTAAGTAAACTTGATTAATAGCCGTTAATAGACTTCTCCTCCAAGAATGTATCCAAACCTTTTTTGAACCCAGCTACACTAACTGCACTAACCACATCCTCTGGCAACAAATTCCAGAGATTTATTGTGCATTGAGTGAAAAATAATTTTCTCCGATTAGTCTTAAATGTGCTACTTGCTAACTTCATGGAATGCCCCCTAGTCCTTCTATTATTTGAAAGTGTAAATAACCGAGTCACATCTACTCGTTCAAGACCTCTCATGATCTTAAAGACCTCTATCATATCCATCCTCAGCCGTCTCTTCTCCAAGCTGAACAGTCCTAACCTCTTTAGTCTTTCCTCATAGGGGAGTTGTTCCATTCCCCTTATCATTTTGGTAGCCCTTCTCTGTACCTTCTCCATCGCAATTATATCTTTTTTGAGATGCGGCGACCAGAATTGTACACAGTATTCAAGGTTCGGTCTCACCATGGAGCGATACAGAGGCATTATGACATTTTCCGTTTATTCACCATTCCCTTTCTAATAATTCCCAACATTCTGTTTGCTTCTTTGACTGCCGCAGCACACTGAACTGACGATTTCAATGTGTTATCCACTATGAAGCCTAGATCTCTTTCTTGGGTGATAGCTCCTAATATGGAACCTAACATTGTGTAACTATAGCATGGGTTATTTTTCCCTATATGCAAGACCTTGCACTTATCCACATTACATTTCATCTGCCATTTGGATGCCCAATTTTCCAGTCTCAGATGGTCTTCCTGCAATTTATCACAATCTGCTTGTGTTCAACTGGATCAGTTTGATTCCGGAAACCTTACCACTCTCCAGACGAAAGTGGGGCACAATTTTGACCTAAGATACCAGAGCCAACATGACAATGAGGCAGAGGAAAAAAAACAACAAGTGACCCAGCTGGCCCACATTGCTGCACTGATTCAAGGGCTATATCATCACCCCAGTCAGCACTACGTGTTCAGGATGTTCCCACTAAAGGGGATCCAGAATGTAAGCCAATGAGGGAGAAAGCCCGCAAGGGTCCCATCAACTCCTGAAAGGGGGAGGTGCTCTGGTATCCACCCCAAAATGGAGTGAATAGGATTGCATTCTCGGCCTGGACCTCCCAGTGCTCTAGCGACTGCAATGCACCGATATGGGATGTCTGCTGTCACAAGCAGAACACATGTACACATGACAGTGGGAACCTAGTATCAATAGTGCCCCCTTCACTGAATCTGCATTCTGCAACAGAAGTGCTATGCACCAGGGCTGTGGTAGTCTATCAAGTCAACAATGAAGCAGCACCTTTGGATCTAGCAGTCCATGCCATGACCGGGTTGGATACAAAAACAGCAGCAGTAGACCACATGCCAGACACATGAAGGCACTAAAAAGCACCTCTGGCGCCACTTCTCAATGGCTCCTGTTAGCGATCAAGAGCCACTGCCATGATGCACCTGGCACAGCCGGTCCACCATGGAAGTATGCTTTCGGACGTTATAGTGTGTGATACTGGGGATGCCCTAGGTTGGTGACCATACTCACGGCGATGTGGTAGTGCTGCCATTCAAAGTACCCCAGCACTACTCAGTGTCTACAGTAATGGTAGTGTCCCAGCGGTGTGCCTGGCAGACACACAGCTGACCCTCGACAATGGCAACTCCATCAGTGCTCCACTATCTTGATGCATTGTGGTGGCAGCAACACTCTCCGCACTCAAATGGCTATCCTGGCTCTTGCCCAATGGTGTTCTCAGCACCCATCAACGCGCCTGGTAAATGATGGTGTCAATGGCATGTGATAGCAACTGTGGTGCTCAATGGCAACCATGGTGCATGGCAGCAACCCTGGCACTCTATGGTGCCCAGGTGCTCGTGGTGAACATGGCACTCTATGTGCACGATAGGCAGATGGTGCCATTGGCAGTCATGGTGGCCAATAGCATCCAAGCTGCCCATGCCACCTGACAGTGTCCACAACACAGTATACTGAGGTGCCTGATGGCGGCCCAGACATACGATGGCTCCGTGGTGCTCGACAGCAGCAAGGACAACGTTGGTGCCTGATGGCAGTCAAGGATCTCGATGGTGTCGAGAGCCCCCATGGTGCTAACTGGCATTCATGGGGTTCAATGGAGCATGGTGCTCAATGGCACCCATGCTGCTCATGGCGTCAAAGATGGTGATGGTGCTCCCTGACACTCAATTGCAGTGGGGATACCATGCCCTTTGATGGTGCCTTTGGCACTCAATGGTGCCCATGATACCCCTCTGAACAGCACCAATGGTCTCATTTGCACCTCTGATGGCGAGTACCTATGGCACTTGCCTGCACCCACTGTATTCAACCTGAAGGCATCGACAGCAGGGCACTTAATAGTATCCATCGTTGGCACCCATATTACTTGATTGCCCCCATGGCATCGATGGCTCAATAGCCACCATGCCACAGTGTTTGATGACATTGATGGCTTCCATGGTGGGGAATGTATTTGATAGTGCCCGTGGCATTTTCTGGCATTGATGGTACCCACAGCACCTGAAGACAGCCAGAGTGCTCGAAATCAGTGGTGTACCTATGCTGCTTGATGGTATCAATGGTGCTTGACAGCTGCCATGCCATGCTGCTCAATGGCATTGAGGGCATCTGTGGCACCAGTGTCAGAATCTGCCAGTGGCATTGCTGGCCCACAAGGTGCCTACGGCATACAATGACCTCCATGATGCTTGATGGTATCAATGGCGCCATTGGCACATGATGGTGTCCATGGCCCTCGATTCAGGACGCTGACTAGTGTTCATGGTGCTCGATGGTGTCATCTTGTCTATGATGCTTTACGGCATCCATGCCGCTCGATGGCAACCATAGCCCTCAATAGTGTCCCTGGTACTTAGTGGCAACTGCGGCATCTTTGGCGCTCCACGCACTTCTGGGGCAATCAGTACACTGTCATGCATGTGCATGGGCAACTGATTCCGGGCATGGCACCAATGGTGCATCAGTGAAGCTGATTGCCCAGGGTCATGCTCTCCCTCTGACAGAAGGCAATGCATTGCCAGATCAATTTGACATGCTGGAGGAGAGGCCACGTCATCCAGGGTACCAGCCAAGGAGACTAATTTCCCAGAGTGTGGGGAGGATGAGCTCTCCCACCCATGGGAAAGCTGGTCCTGAATTCCTCCATGGTTAGCCTCCATCGATGCCTAGTGGTCAGACAGAATTTCCTGGAACTCTTGCCTGGGTAGGAACTCAGGCAATTCCCCAGGCCAGAGGCCTACATGGACCACGCATGGACTACACACTGACAGTCTAAACTGACAAAGGCAAAAACAGACAAGTTAAGGAGAGTACACAGGAACATACTGCAGATGCAGCATTCTTTATCAAGGAGAAAACCTTTGTCAGCTGCATAATGCACTAGGCCCTCCATGAAGCCAACAGAGAGGTGCTAGGAAGAGAGAGAAAAATAAATTAGACCTAACTATTGCAAGGGAAGTGAGGGGGAAGTGAGGGGGAAGTGAGGGGGAACCCCCCCCCCCCCCACCACCACCACCACCACCACCAAGGCTCTCCCTGAAAAAACAGCTGCTTGCAGCTCCAGAACAGTCACAGCCTTAGCTGTGAGGACAGCAAAACTGAATCCGTGATGACCACTTGGCTCTGCAGAAAACAGACTGAGGTACTCTCCCCTGAGAGACTGGGAGGGGGCTGCAGTTGCATATGCTTAACAGAGCATGCTGAAATCTCTAGAATCTTTGAGATCAAAGTTCTGTGCCAAGCTACATCAGATGACGTCATCCATGTGCGAGGGCTGCCATTCTCTTTGTCCTCGGAGAAAATTTACATTCACTTTCTAAACTACTTAAAAGAATTATACAGTTTCACTGCTGTCAGTTAGTACTTAATTTGCTCAAAAGAAAATGAACAAGTATATGTGGATCAGTGCCAATGGACCTTCTTTGACATTTGAATCAAAGTCGTTATGTCCATTTTCCAAATATTTCTACTCCTTCAACAAAATCCAATAAAAGAGGACTGGGACTTCCTAAGTAAGGAAGCCTTGTTTGGGGGTTTAGGAAGGAAACTGCTGTATATAATTGGTATTGTTGTTGCAGTTGCATTAATTTTCTCTGTTTTATGCCCTGGCTGCCAATGTATGATAAGCCTCTGCCATAAGTCTGCAATGGTATAAACTCCACCTCCTGCTACAATTGATCTTTCCGATTTCCACTTGAAAAGAAACTCTCAGCCCATTCTTAATAGCCTCCTACATTCCCCCAAGGAAGAGGAATTCGAGATCTTACAGATTGGCCTCATCTAAAATGAGACTATCCCAGAGCCTTCACCCCATGACGGCTTAGAGTTCTAGTCTAACCCTTTGCTTCATGGGCTGGCCTGAATGGGACCAATCTAAGACACAGAAGAGAGGCCAGTTGGTATTAGAGCATAAAATTGGCATACTAAATATGACAAAAGGGGGAAATGTAAAGGTGCTTTGAGGGTTTTTTGTTATATGTACACCGATGTGATGACTAGTTGAATATCGGTATATAAAAAACAAATAAATAAATAAAAATAAATAATAAAGACCAGTGGGTGACAGTGAAAAAGCAGAAAGATAAAGGTAGCAAAACAATACCAAGCTGACCAGACTTATAGGCCTCACATTAGGCTGTGGAATATTAAAACATTCTAGGGATGTGCATTAGTCTAGGACGAATTAGGCAATTTCAACGATTAGTGCGCACTAATCCGAAATTCAGGTCCCCTTGAATTTTAAAGGCCCGAACCTTGGGAAATACAAAATTTCCTGCGGCGGGCTAAAAACATCTCTAAAACATTCCATTCCTGCCTTCTGGGCTCAACTAGAGATAAGATAATAGAACTAACTAGTTGAAAAATTATGGAAACAAAGAAACTAACCCACTGGTGTCCAGGTTTGGAGGAGGTGACTTATACAACCTGCTACAGAGGTGCAGAGACTCAAGTTCTTCATTTACTTTACTCTGCATTGCTCTGTAAAATAGCTTACTAATAAAGATTTTCTCTTTACTGACTGTCAGTGTTCAGTGCTTAATCCAAAAGTGTGAAATGCCCACATCGGTTTCATATGACCTGTTTACCAATGATGCACCAGTTATGAATTATAATAGTCATGCACAGGATAAATTCTGACAGGCCCAGAATCTGCTATAGCAGGAAAAGGACTTTTACCCAGGTGAACTTTAAACTACCTTGCATCAGTGTAAACTAAAGGGCTTCTTCCAAGCAGTATTAGAGGCCTTGTTTCAAGAAGTATTGGCGCCATTGTCAGATGTTCCATAATTACTGTTCCTGTGTAAATAAAGAAACCATACAGAAGAGACAATATGACTTAAGATCCCAAGCATATGTCAGGGACACAAGCAAGCAAGACCTCTACCTTTGCAAAAAAAGAGCAGCCAGAGACAATGCTGACACTCCGACACAGCTTGGTATGACTACGTTACAATTTCTTCCCCAAAGAAACTGGGGGGAGAAAAAGACCTGCAATGCGGCAAGAGACCCTCCACTCACCATGAGGGTATGCATGAGCTTATGCATGTTTATCAGTGGAGAAATATAAGACAGGGGGTTCAGGTCCAGTTCTGGAAAGAGATTCAGTTCCGGAAAGAAAAGAGGTTTGGTTCCAGAAAAGAGGCCTGAAAGAAGAAGAATCTCCTGGCAGAGTGACCCAGAAGCCTAAAAGGGAACAGGCACGGATCCCCGGAGGAGCCCAAATCCTGAACACAAACCCTGGGGGAAAACCCAGAGAGAGAACCTGTGCCATGGTGTCCCTAGAAGCGAAAAGAGTGTCTGAAGCCGGCCAGATCTCCCTGCTATCCCGAAGGGTGAGAACCAGCCCTGCCAGCCAGTCCAAGAATCAAGCTGCTCCCCTGCCCACGCTCTCCAGTCCAAACCTGCGGCAGAGATGAACAGAGGAATCACCTGAATGTTGGAATCAGGGGTAAGTAAGTTAGCCACAATTATTTATATCAAAATAGGCTAAGGTTTATGGCATGTTTTGTTACCACCCATGAAACAGAATTTTCTTTTAGGGAAAACTGGTGTTTAGTGGCCAGGATGTTAAAGATAGGAATTATTGTTATTTTCTAAATGCTATGTCCTGCCAAATCTGATAAAAGTCTATTTCAGAGGTGCATACACAGTCTTTTAGCTAACTAATGATAGCAAGGAAGGTGGGACGGCAGCTAGCAGTATAAAACAATTTTTATTGAGTGTATAACACATAACATGAAGAAAACAGGTTACGCAGAAACTACATTGCATAAACATAGCTCGGAAAGTAGTGGCTAGAACCATCATTTAAAAGGAAACACTCATTGTATTTTGCCCTGTGTGTCCCCGTCCCCGTTGGTTCTAAGAAACAAGGTCCATCTGCACTGGGACCACTTCGTGCAGGTACCCGGGATGCTGAACTCCGATACATCCCTCGCACCACCCCATTAAACAACTGTAGAAAAACAAGACCTTCACTGTACGGGGTTTAACAGTAAACACATTCCTACCCTCTTCCCCCCCTCCTTTCCTCCCTCCCAGGTCCCGGCGATGAATACCAGCAATAATTCAACAAAGGAAATTGCAGTCTAAGCTAGGTCATGGATCGTAGGCACCCAAAACTTATCCAGTCCCGTGGTCAGTGCACAATGTTCAGTCATTCAGGATCAAACTCCGAGCATGGTGCGGCAAAGCCTGAAGATAAACTTCCCAAGTTCTTAAAAAGGCTCTGTGCTGAAGCGGTGAGAGTTTGGAAGTAAGGTTGTCCATTTGCATCATACGATGAAAGTGTATACGCCAAGTCCAGTATGAGGGCGCTGTCAATTTTGTCCAGTTGAGTAAAATAACTTTTTTCCCCACCAGCTAAGCCTTTTTGACCAGTAGGTGTAATCCCGCCTTTCTAAGAACAGACTGGGGAATGTAATCAAATAAAATCAGCTGCAGAGTAACCGAGAATTGCACCTTCAAGAGGTGTTGCAGAAAATTTACAATTTTCCCCCTGAATATTTGTATTAGGGGGCACTCCCAAAAAGCATGTGATAGCGTTCCAATAGCAAGGTAACAGCAAGGACAGGTGGAGTCTGGGAGTAATTGTGCACGCCAAGCTATCTGTGGGGAAACAAAGGCTTTCCGCAGGAATTTATATTGCATTTCCCTAAAATACATATTCCCAGTAGTTCTGGTCAGACTCCACATACAGGCAGAAAAAGCAGCCAATGAAACCGAGAACACTCCATCTTTTTCCCAACGCTCAACTGAGGTGTCATAGGTACCCTGCGACTGACCTCGCTGAAGTCCCTTGTAGTATATTGAAAGTGAGGGGGGGCTTTGTCTCTCCAGGTGAAAGAAAGATTCTAGGGACAGAAAGTGAGCTGGGCTTTGGTTATCAAGCTGTAAGGACAATATATAATGCCTGATTTGTAAATAGCCAAAAACATGGGCTAACTTTAAACCATAAATCCCCTGTAAAGTTGTGAACGATAAGAGAGCCCCCTCTGGATCCAATAGATGTCCCAAGTGTGTAATGCCTCGTTGTACCCATCCCTGCAAGCTAGTTGCTTGGGAGCCAGGTAAAAACTCTGGATTCCCCTGTACCGGAAGGAGGTATGAACAGCATTGGGGCAGTCCCAGCTGCCTGTGAGGAATAACCAGGCCTTCCTGATCGGAACAATTAATGGGCTTTGGGAAATAGCCATTGGTAGTTCCCTGCTCGGCCCCATCAAAACAAATTTAAGGTCCAGTGGAGTCACCAGGGTATGTTCTGCCAAAATATTTATATAAAAGGAAGTCCCCTATATTCATTCCCAATTAAGACAGATTTGCTGCCACACAATAATAGGCTAAATTTGGGACTCCCATGCCACCTTCACCCCATCGCAAGTTAAGCCAAGAGAGTGGTATGTGTGCTTTCTTTCCCTGCCAAATGAACAAACATAGCATTTTATGCAATGCGGTGATATCACAAAGCTTGAGCGACAATGGTAAATTTTGCAACACATATAGCCATTTAGGCAAAAGGGTCATTTTGAACACATTAATATGCCCTCCCAAAGAAACTGGTAGACTTTGCCAGAGACTCAGCTTTTCCCGAGTGTGTTTGAACAAGCCTGAAATATTAAGATCATACATAGTCGACAGGTCCAACGAGAGGTGTATCCCCAGATATCGAATAGCATCCTCCACCCAATGCAAGGGGAAAGGGCCACCCCACTATTCTCAGAGGACCGACGGGAACCCCAGGGCATCAGATTTTTCCCAGTTAATCCGCAGACCTGAAAAGGTGCCATAATCCTGAACCAATCCCAGCAGGGAAGGCAATGAGTGTCAGGGATTAGTGAGAAAGACCAAAATGTCGTCCGCAAATGCGGCATATTTAAAAACCTCCTTCTGTCCTTGAGAGTGAAATAGAAGTCCTCGAATCTCAGAGGAGGCTTGGATGACCAAAAGCAGGGGTTCTAGAGTCAACAAGAAAAGAAGAGGGGAGAGAGGGCATCCTTGTCGGGTACCCCGTAACACTGGGAAAGTGGGGGAACATTGACCGTTCACTAGTAACGAGGCAACCGGAGATGCATACAACAGCTGGATTGCTTGATAGAAAAAGCCCCCAAACCCCATCTCCCCCAGGAGATGGAACATAAAACCCCACTCCACTCGATCGAAAGCCTTTTCTGCATCTAAACTAGCGATGAGAAAGGGAGCATCGTGTCGAGTGCATAGTTCTATAGCCACCGCCAGACGGCGAATGTTAGTCAAGGCATAGCGTTTCTTGACAAAACCCACCTGGTCAGGCTGGATCAGTTGGGGGAGAATATCACCCAGTCTGTCTGCCAAAATCTTTGCCATCAGCTTATGATCTACGTTTAACAACGAAATGGGGCGATTCGAAGCAGGTAGCAGAGGATCTTTCCCTGGTTTAGGGATAAGAGTTACATGGGCCACATTTCCATTCACCGGGAAGGTCCCCTCAGATATCAAAGCATTGAACACTAAAGAGAGGAGTGGAGTGAGGGGTTCAATAAGGCAGCGATAAAATTCTGAGTTATAACCATCTGGCCCGGGAGCCTTGAACCCTGGACATCTCCGTATGGCCATCTGTACCTACTCCTCGGAAATGGACTTATTCAACCACTCATTCTGTGCAAGCATGAGAGATGGGAGATGTAAATGAGCACAGAAGGCCTCCCATTGGTCGGACCTCATCCGTCAGCCTTATAAAGGGTAGTATAGTAGTCTTGAAACGCTTTCAGTATATCAGAGTTGTCATTGACTATTTGTCCTCTCGAATTTTTGAGGGCTAATATATATGGCGAGTACCACTAGCCGATTTAACTAAGTTGGCTAGCAGTTTCCCTGTTTTGTTGCCATGTCTGTAGAGTTTATGTATCAACCCCTCACTCCACTCTTCTCTTTAGTGTTCAATGCTTTGATATCTGAGGGGACCTTCCCGGTGAATGGAAATGTGGCCCATGTAACTCTTATCCCTAAACCAGGGAAAGATCCTCTGCTACCTGCTTCATATCGCCCCATTTCGTTGTTAAACGTAGATCATAAGCTGATGGCAAAGATTTTGGCAGACAGACTGGGTGATATTCTCCCCCAACTGATCCAGCCTGACCAGGTGGGTTTTGTCAAGAAACGCTATGCCTTGACTAACATTCGCCGTCTGGCGGTGGCTATAGAACTATGCACTCGACACGATGCTCCCTTTCTCATCGCTAGTTTAGATGCAGAAAAGGCTATCAAGAATATGAGACTGTGTTTAGCCCTTTGATGTAAGAGAGAGTTAAGCGCTGTTTGAATAGCCAGATATGCTTCTTTGTTTGCTTGAGTGTGCGACCTTAATAATGCCAACTTAGCTTGCTGGAGTTTCACAGTGAGTGTCAGCAGCCGGCTATCTAAGACTTTTTTTCCAATGGGCTAAGTATGAAATGATATCACCCCGTATCACAGCCTTGGCTGTGTTCCAAAATAGTATGGGATTCCCACTGTGTTGAGCATTAAGTGTTGCAAAATCTTTCCATCTCTCATGTAAAACCGCTTGAAATGCACTATCAGCAGCCAAATAATATGGAAATCGCCAATGGCATTTAGAAACTGCTTGAGGAAGCAGCGCCAGCTCGACCCAAATTGGGGCATGATCCGAGATGACGATGCCTCCAATTCCTGCCTCCGAGACTCTAGAAAAGGAATGCGTGCTGGCTAACAAGCAGTCTATTCGTGAGTGTGTAGCATGTGCTCTAGAGAGGTGAGTGAAATCTCGTTCGAAGGGATGTAGAGTGCGCCAAGTATCAGCTAGATGTAAGGTCTCTTCCAGTAGGCGAATCCCTTTCCCAGCAACCCCTACCTGCTGTGCAGATGAGGACCTATCCAACTCCGGGTCTCTGAGAGCGCTGAAATCACCCCCCACCACCACCAGGTGATCAATATATGGGAGTAATAATTTGTGAAAGTTCTGAAACAAAGGGCTTTGTTGGGAATTCGGGGCATATATGTTACAAAGTACCAGAGAGGTCTGATTAATCTCAGCCTCTATGATGAGATAGCGACCTTGTGGTCTCTTTAATCTCAGAAAGAATCTGCAAGGGGAGGTTTTTCCGAATTAATACAGCCACCCCTGCTGAGCGAGTGTTTGCAGACGCGAAATGCACCGATTCCACCCAACTTTGACACAGTTTCCTATGCTCAAGATCATTTAGGTGCGTTTCTTGGAGAAATACTAAATCTGCTGACTTTCTTTTCAGGGCCTGTAGGAGTTTGGATCGTTTAATAGGCGAGTTGATTCCGCATACAGTCCAAGAAATCAATTTAATACCACGGCTAGCCATCTAACCTATATCATTCCGCTGTAAGAGTGATTGAACAGAGAAAGAATTCCAAATCAAAGGGAAAAGTGGCCATCCCAACTCTGACCACCTCCCTACACCAGTGAGTTCCCCATCCCATGCACCAGCTTCACACCACAACCTTCAGTAATTCCAGGACCTATGTCCCTCCCACATCCCTGCATCCCACCCCTTCCTTACCCGCCCCCGACCAACCCTCTTCCCCTTGTCCCTCCTTCCCCCTTCCCCTTGGTCCTTAAATCCCATCCTATTTAACCCAAACATGTGAGACCACCAAAACGCTTAAGGCTCCCCCCTCCCTCACCACAAAGAAGAGATATGGAGATCCCAAAAGTAGTCACCATTCAGGTTAAAAGGAGAAAAGAGGCCCCACAAATCCATCTTATTAGGCAGTAGAAATGTTACAGTACACATAAAAATAACAATACGTAGGATACAACTTAATCTTGGTATTTCTTACAAAACAGTATCGAAACTCAATTTTTGCTAAACAGTAAACGTATGTGGGAGACCAAAAGCCCCATCCAGCCCTAGCCATAAAGGCCAACTTCAACTTCGGGCTTTTCTCTCCCTAGAAAGCAGTTAGAGCAATGCAGGCACATTGTGCAGCAGGTCATCCAGTGTCTGAGCCAGAGCCCTGCCCTCCCCGTATTGGCTCCGCAGCCGGACCAAGCGTGGTAATGTATTTCCTGAGGTCATCAGCTTCTGTAAACCAATGGGGACCTCCTGGAGTGGCCACCCGGACCCGCGCCAGGTACACTATCACTGTACGCTGGCCTATATTGCATAATTGAGCACATAGGGGAGAGAGCACCCGCCTTTGCGCTGACAGTGCACCCGAAAAATCCTGAAATATCAAGATCTTCTTCCCCTCGAAGAGCAGTGACTGCCCTCTGCGAACTGCCTGCAAAATTTCTGTTTTATGCGAACAGTTTAAAATTTTTATAATCACCACGCGCGGCTTCTCCTGTTGTGAGCGCTTCTGACCTAGTCGGTGGGCCCTCTCTATGCGCAGGGGGCCATGCTCTTTGGAAAACGAAAGTTCCCGGTTCAGCCAGCGCTCCATCAGTTGTGGCAGGTCTCGCTCCTCGATGGTTTCCAGGAGATTTATCAGACGCAGGTTGGACCACCTAGATCTGTTCTCCAAGTCTTCAATGTGCTTGGTATGCCGGGTGATCTCGGCCTGTAATGCCACGACATCCGACCTCATGGTTTGGGCGTCATCTTCCACGTCCGAAACTCTTTGTTCCAGCTCAGTAAATCTCGCCTCGTATCCCGCTATCGCAGAGGTAATCTCTCCGATCTGGTGCGAATGTTTCTTAAATTTGGGCTCAAGGGCTTCCACGACCGCCGCTCTTAAAGTCACCCAATTCGCCGGCACAGGGGATTCCGCCATTCCGGTGTCTTCATCACATGCTGTGTCAGCAGGCCGCATTTTTTCTTTTGTCAGTTCTTTCTCCCTACGCGCCGTCCTCATCGACATTTTGAGCAGGACCCGACTCCTGTCGCCGTGGGCTGTCCAGATGTTGTTCGCGGGCTCAGCAAAATCCGAAAATCGGCGCAGGATGGGGCTAGATTAGCGAAAAGGAAGCCAGAGAGGGTAGACTACATCTGCTCCCCCTCACAGCGTCACGTGATCTCCTAGCAGTGTCTTTTAGCAGACAGACCCCTGAACCCCCCAACCAGCCTACAGACCTAGTCTGGTCTGACCATTAATTTGAATTTTCTGAGTATTCTGCATGGGACTTTATTGATTTACCTCTAATGGTTTCATGCCCTCCTGGACTCTTTCTTCAAAATTATTTTCAAATTCCTTTATGGTACTTACTAACTATTGGGTTTGCCTGGTATTAAATCTTTTTTGCTGACTTCCTAAGGCCTCATCCCTGTGAGCTATAGGCCACTACTAGCCTACCACAATCCAGGGTTTGAGCTTCAGTCTGAAAGATCTGGGCACCCAAAGTGGCATTGAGGAGATGATTTTCTGTATGCAACATTTCCTCCACACACCAAATGGAGGGAAATTGGTACTCAGCTGTCCTGTGGCACTGGGGAATTTTTACTTCTGCAAAGGCTCAGCAAAGGGGAAATCTATCTCCTGCTATTAATCCCATAGGAAAACTATATCAGGACCACTACATGCTGTAGTGGTCTTGATACAGTCCTGATATAGTGGTCCAAAGATAATAAGGTCACCATCTTCCAGCTCCTAGATGATTCGATTTAGTCTTTTCCCTATTCTCATGGCTGAGGACTGATTGCATATTAGGAACATTAAGGACCTTTTCTAGAGTTCTTTTAGGCTTCAGATCACTGTGATCTGGGGTCTTCATGCCATGGTTGTTGGTGATCTCTGCACCTCTTTTGGTGCCTTGGCTACTCATGCCATTGTTGGTGCTCCTCTGCCTCTCTCACAGTAATTTTGGAGTGTTGAAACATCTGAGAAAGCAAATGTTGCTTACCTGATGTAACAGGTGTTCTCACAGGACAGCAGGATGTTAGTCCTCACAAATGGGTGACATCGAGGATGGAGCCCGACCACGGAAAACGTCTGTCAAAGTTTCAGGAACTTTGACTGGCCCCTACTGGGCATGCCCAGCACGGCACCAACCCTGCAGCCAGCAGGGGTCTCCCTTCAGTCTTGTTTCAAAGCTACAGGCAGTGCCGAAAAATAACATAAGAAAAAACGAACCCAACACCGCGGGGTGGTGGGCGGGTTTCGTGAGGACTAACATCCTGCTGTCCTGTGAGAACACCTGTTACATCAGGTAAGCAACATTTGCTTTCTCACAGGACAAGCAGGATGGTTGTCCTCACAAATGGGTGAGTACCGAGCTGAGGATGTCCTATCGTGCACCAAATGTACCCAACGGCGTGCAACAGGCACAACAACTGGGGTGTAATTTGGTAGAGGGCATCCGCACCCTACCGGGAAGGTGGAAGGGTGTTGGTACCTTATGATGGAAAAAGGTTTACGCAAGACAGACTGGCCGAAGATGGAATCCTGTCTTCCGGCTTTGTCCAAGCAATAATGGGCTGCAAATGTATGGAGGGAACTGCAGGTGGCAGCCTTGCAGATGTCAGGAAGCGGCACCGATCGAAGGTGAGCTACTGAAGTCGCCATGGCCCTCACAGAGTGTGCTTTAACACGGTCTTGGAAAGGAATGCTAGCTTGCTGATAGCAAAAGAAGATGCAGTCCGCCAACCAGGAGGAAAGAGCCTGCTTACCCACAGGCTGCCCTAACTTGTTAGGATGGAAAGAGACGAATAATTGAGTGCTCTTCCTGTGGGCAACTGTACGGTCTAGATAAAATGCTAGAGCCCGTTTACAGTCAAGGGTATGCAGAGTCTGTTCCCCGGAGTTGGAGTGGGGCCTGGGAAAGAAGATAGGTAGTATGATGGATTGATTAATATGAAACTCCGAAACTACCTTAGGTAAGAATTTAGGGTGAGTGCGGAGTACCGCCCGGTCCTGCAGGAGTTTAGTGTAAGGCGGATAGGTAACTAGGGCCTGTAGTTCACTAACCCTGCGAGCTGAAGTGATAGCCAAAAGGAATAACACTTTCCATGTGAGATATTTTAGGTCACAGGAGTGAAGAGGTTCGAAAGGTGGTTTCATAAGGCGACCAAGAACCAGATTAAGGTCCCAAGATGGGGCCGGAGGACGTAAAGGTGGCTTCAAATGGAGCAATCCTTTAAGAAAGCGTGTTACAAGGGGTTGTACTGAAATAGGGATACCCCCGATACCTTTATGGAAGGCGGCTACCGCACTGACATGCATTCTAATGGAAGAGGTCTTTAGACCTGATTCTGATAAATGCCAGAGATAGTCCAAGAATTTGGAAATTGGACAGGAAAGGGGATCAAGGGACTGAGAAATGCACCATGATGTATACCTTTTCCATTTGTATGAATAAGATTTTCTTGTGGAAGGCTTTCATGAAGCGATCAGGACATGAGAAACTGAATCCGAAAGGTTAAATGGTTGAAGGACTAACCTTTCAACATCCATGCCGTCAGGGACAAGGCTTGGAGGTTGGGATGGAGGAGGCATCCGTCGTTTTGAGTGACCAGATGCGGGTCCTGTCCCAGAGGAATGTGCCTGCGGATGGAGAGATCCTGGAGTATGGGAAACCACACTTGGCGTGGCCAGTGCGGTGCTATCAGGATCATGGTTCCCCTGTCCTGACGTAGCTTCACGAGAGTCTTCGACAGAAGAGGAAGTGGAGGGAATGCATAAAGCAGACCGGTTGACCACGTGAGGGAGAATGCATCCCTGGGCCGAGAGTGCTGGCTCCGAATGAGAGAGCAGTAATTGTCCACTTTATGGTTCTGAGGGGACGCAAAGAGGTCTATGTGGGGATAACCCCATTGCTGAAAAAGAGTGGTCGCTACCAAGGGATTGAGGGACCACTCGTGTGGGTGAAAGACACGGCTCAGTTTGTCTGCCAAAATATTGTTCACTCCCGGCAAGTAGGTGGCTCTGAGGTACATGGAGTGGGAGAGGGCTTCTGTCCAAATCTGCGCAGCTTCCTGACACAAAAGAAAGGAACCTGTGCCCCCCTGCTTGTTTATGTACCACATGGCCACCTGGTTGTCCGTCTGAATCAAGATTACGTGGTTCGATAAGCAATCTTGAAAAGTCCTGAGAGCATGTCGTATTGCTCGAAGTTCTAGGAAGTTGATCTGGTGTTTGGCTTCCTCTGGAGACCAGAATCCTTGGGTTTGTAAATTGTTTACATGGGCTCCCCAACCGATGTTGGACGCGTCGGTTGTGAGAATTATTTGAGGATCTGGTAGGTGAAAAGGCAAGCCCTGTAGGAGGTTGGATTGAGTTTTCCACCAGACAAGAGACAGACGGAGTGCATCGGTGATGCGAACAATGGAGGACAGAGGCTGAACAGCTTGGATCCATTGTTATCTCAGAGTCCATTGCATGACTCTCATGGCCAGGCGGGCCATGGGAGTCACATAAACTGAGGAGGCCATGTGTCCCAGCAGAATGAGGAATTGTCGAGCTGTTGCTGTGCGTTGAGACTGCAACTGGCAAGCTAGGGACACAAGGATTTGGACTCGTTGAAGAGGAAGGAAGGCTTTTGCCTGTAAGGTGTCCAAGTCTGCCCCAATGAAGGATAAGGTCTGAGATGGGATTAAGTAGGATTTCTCGTAATTGACAAGAAACCCTAGAGAAAGTAGAGTTTGAATTGTCAGGGTCAGGGAGGACCGAGCAATTTGCTGGGTTGGGGCCCTGATTAACCAATCGTCCAGATAGGGGTAGACGTGGACACCTTCCTTCCTGAGAAATGCTGCAACTACCATGAGGCATTTGGTGAAAACTCGTGGTGCGGATGCCAGGCCGAAAGGGAGCACTCGGTATTGATAATGATTTCGGCCTACTAAAAAACGGAGGTATCTGCGATGAGGTTGAGTTATCGCAATGTGAGTATAGGCGTCTTTTAGGTCTAGAGAGCAGAGCCAGTCCCCTCTTTGCAGCAGAGGGAGAAGCGAGCCCAGGGTTACCATCTTGAACTTTTCTCTGTGAAGGTACTTGTTGAGGGCCCGTAGGTCCAGGATTGGTCGAAGTCCTCCTGACTTTTTTGGGATCAGAAAGTACCTGGAGTAGAACCCTAGTCCTTGTTGTGAGGGAGGAACGGGTTCTATAGCGTTTGACTGGAGAAGGGAAACTTCCTGCTCGAGAAGAACAGAGTGATCGGTGAGTCCCCATGCCTGCATGGGCGGGGAGTCTGAAGGGAGAGTCAGGAAGTTGAGGTGGTAACCGTGTGCAATTATCGCTATCACCCATTGATCTGTGGTGATATGATGCCATTTTTCTAGAAAGTGGCTTAACCGACCTCCTACTGGTATGGTTGGAAGAGGGATTTGGCAACTGCTCTCTAATTGAAAGTCAGAAACCCGACGCAGGGCCAGGTTGTGGAGCTGCTGCGGGCTTTTGTTTTCGAGACTGGCGAGGCTGAGATTTATGGTAAGGCCTCGCAGACCTAGACTTGGTTTCTGGGGGATAATACTTCCGTGGACGGAAGAAGGACTTTTTTGGGTCCTTCTTGAACGGCTGTTTAGAAGGTAAGTCAGAAGGAATGGATGAGAGCTGTTTAAGTGTCTCATGATGATCCTTCAATTCAGCAACGATTTGCTGAATTTGCTCACCAAACAAATTATCCCCTAGACAGGGCAGGTCAGAGAGCCTGTCCTGAACCTCTGGACGAAGGTCAGATGACTTAAGCCAAGCCCAGCGTCTTGCGGAGATGGCCGTAGCAGAAAGTCTGGTGAAAGCATCAAAGATGTCGTAAGCTGTTCTTATCTCATGCTTCCCAGCTTCAAACCCTTTATTTAGTAGGAATTGAAGTTGTGGTTGGAACTGCTCTGGTAAGGTATCTGAGTATTCCTGTATCTGTTTAAGAATGACCCTATTGTATTGGGTCATATATAGCTGATAAGAGGCTATCCTGGAAATTAGCATGGCTCCTTGGTATACTTTCCTACCTATACTATCTAGGAATTTATTTTCCTTAGTAGGAGGTATGGAAGAATGTGGCTTTATTCTTTTAGCTTTCTTTTGAGCTGATTCTACCACAACAGAATGGTGGTCTAGCTGAGGTTTCTGAAAGCCAGGTGCTGACTGTACAAGATAGGTAGAGTCAGCTTTTTTGTTTACTGGAGCAACAGATCCAGGAGATTCCCAATTTCTTTTTAGAAGGTCCAGAAAAACCTGATGAATTGGAATAGAAGTGATGACTTTAGGGGGATCCAAGAATTGGAGCAACTCCATCATCTGGTGCCTGTCATCTTGCTCCGATTGAAGCTGAAAAGGGACCAACTCCGACATTTCCTTCACGAAATTTATGAAAGAGAGGTCCTCAGGAGGAGAACGCTTTCTACTTCCCGCAGGAGAGGGTGGTGAAGGCAAATCATCGGTGTCTGTGGAGGTATCATCACCCCAGGTGTCATAAGGATCAGGTTGCTGACCTGTAGGACCATGAGGGGGTTGGATACCTGAAGGCCCCGGTTGAGGCTCCGAGAAACTCGAAGGAATTGCCGGGGGGATCGAGAATGTCCTCGGTGGCATCAGCGCCGGCCTCGGTGCCGGTGCCGGCATCGAAGGAATCGGTGTCGGCATCAAAGGTATGGGTGCCGTCATCGAAATTGTCGATGGAGCTGATGTGCGTATCACCCCCGTGGAATGTATCGGTGGCGAGGGACGACATGGTACCTATGGTACTACCCCCGAAGGGGGAATTCGGTACGGTGTTTCTCCACCCGATGAGATAGCTGTCTGAGGAAGGGCAGTCATAAGCGCTTCCATCCGGGCAAGCAGCGGTGCCAGTGCTGCTGGAATTGGGTCGGTGACCGGTTCCACTCTCGGTGCCGGAGGAATCTGGAGCCGTTGCATCGCCTTGTCGATGGCCTCCTGGACCAGCCGGTCCAGTTCTACCCGGAGACCTGGGGTAACAATACCCGGCTCCATGGGAGAGGGAGGCTGAGGCTGAGCCGGAGGGACCACCGTCACCGGTGGAGTCGCGGCTCCCAAACCCCGAAGGGGTGAGGGTTGCCTCGGTGTCTGCGAGACAGGAGTGGACGGTGCCACTTCTGGTCGAGACTTCTTTGGAGGAGGCTTGGACAGTACTGAGGTCGATGACTTCGATTCCTCGACGGTCCAAGACTTGTGACGTCGATGGCGATGTTTTTCTCTCCGATCCCCTCGATCTTCGGGGGAAGGGATGGGAGTCGATGGCCGCGGAGACATCGATGACAGGCGGTCACCGGGAGGCTGTCGACGATGGTGAGACTTCGATGGTGCCGGTTCCGATGATGTCGATGCAATCGATGGCGTCGGAGTGTGAGCATGGAAAAGGAGTCCCATTTTCTCCATTCTGGCTTTGCGACCTTTTGGTGTCATTAGGGCACATTTGGTGCAAGTCAGGACATCATGCTCACTCCCTAATCACAAAACACAGACTCTATGTGGGTCTGTGATGGACATAGTACGTGTACAGTCCGGGCACCGACGGAACCCCGACGCCATGGCCATAGGCCAAAAATTTAGCCGCGGGACGGTCGACTGCCAACAGGCCTCGAGGGCCGAACTCAACGGTAGTCGACAAAAACAACGGCAAAAACTTACCGAAGTACCGCGGAGCAAAATTTGAAGAGGGGAGACCCCTGAGGGGCAAATATTTCTTCAAGAAATTAGTTGAAGAAATTCCTGTCAGGAATGTGGTAAGAGCTCCTTAACCGCGTGGCTTACTGCTGCGCGGAAAAAAGAAGACTGAAGGGAGACCCCTGCTGGCTGCAGGGTTGGTGCCGTGCTGGGCATGCCCAGTAGGGGCCATTCAAAGTTCCTGAAACTTTGACAGAAGTTTTCCGTGGTCGGGCTCCATCCTCGATGTCACCCATTTGTGAGGACAACCATCCTGCTTGTCCTGTGAGAAATGAAATTGCAGATCTGCTATTGGAAATTTGTAAACTATCAGTAGCATTGCCTATGGTACCTGAAGACAGGAAGGTTGTCAATGTAATGCCAATTTTTAAAAAGAGATCAAGGTGTGATCCAGGAAACTACAGACCAGTGAGTCTGATGTCTGTAGCAAACAAAATGATAGAAACTATCATAAAGAACAAAATTGTAAAACATACAGATAAGCATAGTTTAATGGAATAAAGCCTCACAAATCTGCTACATTTTTTTGAGGGCATAAATAAACATGTGGATAAAGGTGAGCCAGTTCATATAGTGTATCTGGATTTCCAGAAAGCATTTGACAAAGTCTCTCATTTATTAGGAAATTAAAAAGTTATGGGATAGGGGACACAGTCCTCTTGTGGATTGCCAACTGGTTAAAAGATAGAAAACAGAGAGTAGGACTAAATGGTAAATTTCCCAAAGGAGAAAGGTGAATAGTTGAGTGCCCTGGGGATCTGTTCTGGGACCACTGCTTTTTAATATACTTATAAATCACCTGGAAAATGGGAACAAGTAGTGAGGTGATCAAATTTGCTGATGACACAAAATTATTCAGTTGTTAAATCTCAAGAGGATTGTGAGAAATTGCAAGAGGACACTGCAAATCTGGGATACCGGGCATGCAAATGGCGCACATATGGATGCACCAATTTTATAACATGCACGCACCAGCGCACTCATGTTATAAAATCATTGGGCCGTGCACAAGGCAGGGAACAGTTCTGCGAATTTCATGCGAGAACACATCCCGGCCTTCCCCAATTCCCTCCCAGTCCAATTAAGGAGCGGACTGGGAGGGAACATTCTTATCCCCTACCCTAACTTCCCTTCCCCTCTCCTCCCCAACCCCTAATTCCTACCTTTTTTCGTTAACTTTTTTTTCCCAACTTACTTCAGGGCCTGACCCCCCACCCTGCCCAGAACAGGCCCCTGGGCCTGCCCCTTGTAGGAAGGCTGACACGTATGCACGTACCAGCTTTTACGTGCGTGGCCAGGCCTTTTTTTTTTTTTTTTAAATAAGTTCAACCCAAATGGTTACTCACCTATCGCAGTTGCAACAAAATTTTTAAACAAAGACATTAGCGTGTTTTAGTTAATTTTATTTTTTATTTATTTTTAATCGCATTTGTATGATATGTTTTATGTTTAATATTAACCCATGCCATTGGCTCAACTGTATTAAAATTTCCACTATTATTTTTATTACTAAATGTCACCATAAGACTAAATACGTGTCCTTACAAGCTTCCATTTTATACCAAATTTTTCTATTTTTAAAGGAACTTGATATAAAATGTTTATTAATGTTGATACCATATTTCTGTTCACTATAATATAATAATTTAGATGTGCAAGATTGACTTTATATCTGCTAACAATAGAAGATTGATTGCGGCTAAACCACTAAGAAAATAAATGTGATGCTTTACAAGTAGATATAAATGATAACCTCATGTTGCACAAAGCTTCATTCAGTTGAAAGCTGTTGTTTTCAGTGTGCAGTTGTTTGTGCCTTTGTTTTTGATATGTGTATACCTTATTTTAAGTTTGGAATTTTGCCATTATATGTTTATAAATGTTTTTAAGTTATTATGATTTGAATTATGTATTTATATGTGTGTCATTTTGTATGTATTTATACATTTTATTTTACAAGGAAAAGTAAAAAGTCATGGGACAGGTGGTGATGTTCTTTCGTGGATTACAAACTGGCTAAAAGACAGGAAACAGAGTAGGATTACATGGACAATTTTCTCAGTGGACGGGAGTGGGCAGTGGAGTGCCTAAGGAATCTGTACTGGGACCCGTACTTTTCAATATATTTATAAATGATCTGGAAAGGAATATGAGGAGTGAGGTAATCAAATTTGCAGATGATACACAATTATTCAGAGTAGTTAAATCACAAGTGGATTGTGATAAATTGCAGGAAGACCTTGTCAGACTGGAAAATTGGACATCAAAATGGCAGATGAAATTTAATGTGAATGCATATAGGGAAAAATAACCCATGCTACAGTTATACAATGTTAGGTTGCATATTAGGAGCTACAAACCAAGAAAGAGATCTAGGTGTCATTGGTTCAGAGTGCTGCGGCAGTCAAAAAAGCAAACGGAATGTTGGGAATTATTAGAAAGGGAATGGTGAATAAAGCGAAAAATGTCATAATGCCTCTGTATCGCTCCATGGTGAGACTGCACCTTGAATACTGTGTACAATTCTGGTTGCCGCATCTCAAAAAAGATATAGTCGTGATGGAGAAGGTTTAGAGAAGGTCGACCAAAATGATAAAGGGGATGGAATAGTTCCCCTATGATGAAATACTAAAGAGGTTAGCACTGTTCAGCTTGGAGAAGAGACAGCTGAGGGGGGATATGATAGAGGTGTTTAAAATCATGAGAGATCTAGAATGGGTAAATGTGAATCGGTTATTTACTCTTTCAGATAATAGAAGGACTAGGGGGCACTCCATAAAGTTATCATGTGGCACATTTAAAACTAATCGGAGAAAGTTCTTTTTCACTCAACGCACAATTAAACTCTGGAATTTGTTGCCAGGGAATGTGGTTAGTGCAGTTAGTGTAGCTGGGTTTAAAAAAGGATTGGATATGTTCTTGGAGGAGAAATCCATTACCTGCTATTAATTAAGTTGACTTAGAAAATAGCCACTGCTATTACTAGCAACAGTAGCATGGGATAGACTTAGTTTTTGGGTACTTACCAGGTTCTTATGGCCTGTTGGAAACAGGATGCTGGGCTTGATGGACCCTTGGGCTGACCCAGTATGGCATGTTCTTATGTTCTAGGCTCAGTGGGGTAGATTTTCAAACCGCGCGAATTGGCGTACTTTTGCTGGCGCATCAGGCGCAAGCAAAAGTACGTGGGATTTTAGTAGATACGCGCGTAGCAGCACGTATCCGCTAAAATCCTGGATCGGCGCGCGCAAGGCTATCGATTCTGTATAGCCGGCGCGCGCCGAGCCGCGCAGCCTACCCCCGTTCCCTCCGGGGCCGCTCCGAAATCGGAGCGGCCTCGGAGGGAACTTTCTTTTGCCCTCCCCTCACCTTCCCCTCCCTTCCCCTACCTAACCCACCCGCCCGGCCCTGTCTAAACCCCCCCTTACCTTTGTCGGGGGATTTACGCCTCCCGGAGGGAGACGTAAATCCCCGCGAGCCAGCGGGCCGCTAGCACGCCGGGACGCGACCTGGGGGTGGGTACGGAGGGCGCGGCCACGCCCCCGGACCGCCCCGGGCCGTAACCACGCCCCCGGGCCCGCCCCCAAAACGCTGCCGACACGCCCCCAAAACGCCGCGCCGACCGGGCCCGCCCCCCCGACACACACCCCTCGCCAAACCCCGGGACTTACGCGAGTCCCGGGGTCTGCGCGCGCCGGTAGGCCTATTGAACATAGGCGCACCGGCGCGCAGGGCCCTACTCGCCTAAATCCGCCCGGATTTAGGCGGATTTAGGCGAGCAGGGCTCTGAAAATCCGCCCCAGTGTGCGCAAGGCCTGGATTTTACACGCATGGGGGATTTAAAATCCGGCCATTAGGGAAGAGTAACCCAAATTATGGCTACACCATGGTTCCAAATTAGGAGTCACCACTCAGGAATAGGATCTAGGTGTCATCGTTAAAATATGTTGAAATGTTCTGCTTAGAGTGCAGCAGCAGCAGCCAATAAAGCATATAGAATGCTAGGGATTATTAGAAAAGGAGTAGAGAACAAAACAGAGACTATCATAATGTTTCTGTATCGCTCCATGGTGCGACCTCATCTTGTGTGCAGTTCGGGTCACATCATCTCAAATAACATATAGCAGAATTATAAAAGGTACAGAGAAGGGCAACCAAAATGATAAAGAGGATGGAACAATTCCCCTCTGAAGAAAGGCTAAAGAGGTTAAGACTCTTCAGCTTGGAGAAAAAAACAACTGAAGGGCAATATGATATAGGTCTAGTGGAATAGAATGACTAAATGTTAATCAGTTGTTTACTCTTTCAAAAAGTACAAAGGCCAGGGGACACACAATTAAGTTACTAGGTAATACATTTAAAACTAATAAGAGAACATTTTTTTTTTACTCAATGCATAATTAAGCTCTGGAACGCGTTGCCAGAGAATGAGGTAAAAGCTATTTATGTAGCTGTGTTTAAAAAAGATTTGCACAAGTTCCTGGAGGAAAAGTCCATTAACTATTATGAAGGTAGAATTACAGAAATCCATTGCTTATTTTTGGGATAAACAGCTTGAAACCTATCTAGCGTTTAGGATCCTGCCAGGTACTTGTGACCTGGATTGGCCACTGTTGGAAAGAGGACCCTGGGCTTGATGGACCTTTTGTCTGACCAAGTATGGCAAGTCTTATATTCTTGCTGGTTCACTCCTCTTATGGTGCCCTGGGCATATTCATGCCACTGTTGTTGGTACTCCTTGCCGCCCCCCCCCCCCCCCCAATAGTGCTTTCGGGATGTTCATTTTACTATCATCCAGTTTCAAACATTCCATTTGTAATGAAGGTTATGGAAAAAGTGGTTTTTGCTCAGCTTAGCAATTTTGTAGAGAAAGTAAACTTCCTTCATCCTAGGCAATTGGGATTTTGTAACAATTTTAGTACTGAAACAGCCTTGTTAGCATTGTAAATGAAACTAGGCTGAATGTTGATATGGGAAAGGATGCTGTTATTGTTTCTATAGACATCAGCTCGGTGTTTGATACTGTAAACCACAGTCTTATTACTATGTTTTCAGGCATTGGGCATAAAAAGAACTGTTTTAATTGATTTAGATATTTTTTAAAAGACTTTTTTGTCAACTTTCCTCACAGAAAGAAGGGTCCTGAAGAGTTCCACAAGTCTCTATTTTATCACTTTTTCAATTTGTTCCTTACTCCACTTCCTAAGATTGTTCAGGAACAAGGTTTTAGCTGTTATGCCTAGGCCAATGATATACAAGTTTTTTAGCATTTTTTAATTCGGATTCAGTAGCGGAGATGACTAAATTTAATATATGCTTAAATAAAATTACAACTTGGTTGTAATAAATTTACATCTTGGCTGTTAGACCAAAAACTGCAGGCTAATCCTCAAAAATTAGAGGTGATAGGGATTGGTAAATTTAAATTAAATATAAAACTAGCTCCATGTATCCAGAATCTGGATATACCTCTAGTTAAGGCAATCAAAATTCTGGGAATGAATCTTGTTACATCTAAGCAGTTTTCCTGCTTACCTAAATCTTTTGTTTTTCATTTTATGACTGATTTGGATACTAAACTCTTATCTGTGTATGTCAGATTTAAATATGCTATCTTTTGCTATAGTCCAATCTAAAATTGACTACAGTGACTCTCTGTTTAGGGATTACTGAAACCAATTTAAAACACATACAGTATTGCAGAACACAGTCACTAGGATGATTAAAGGTTTCTAATATTGATCATGTCTCTCCAATTCTTAAGGACTTACACTGGTTGCCTGTTCACTGAAGAGTTGTATTTAAAATTCTATGTCTGATCCATAAAGTTCTGTCAAAAGGGATGCCAGATTATCTTTCTGATTTGCTAATTTTGTATAATACTTGACAAATAAGATCTTCTCAAAAAGAACTTTTGCAATAGCATTCTCTTAAAGGAATCTATTTGTAACGAACAAGACAATCAACTTTTCAGTATCAAGCCTCTTCGATATGGTACTCATTGCCTGTTGATATTTGTCTAGAGAGTAATTTTCCAAAATTTAGGAAACTGGTAAAAATCTTGGCTGTTTATACGTTTTTGATTAATGGCCAGTAAAAGTTTAGTTTAGAGCCTGGCATCAGATGTTTTATGTGTTTATAAATTATTGCATTATTTATTACAGTGTTTTGATTAATGGCCAGTATTACGTTTAGGAGAGTGGTTTTCTTTATTTTTTTTTCTTTATATTTTATTAAGATTTTCAAACAAATTACATTGCAAAAAAATCAAGGCAAATATTTTAAGTCTCAGGAAAACAATAAGGCAGAAAAAAAAATATTTTTAAATTCCTAATCGCCCTGAAAATATATAGTCCCCATCATGGGATGATAATTCACAAAATACCATAGTGGCACAAGGAAAACTGTAAATATAATTACAGAAAAAAGAGATTATACAATTTATTAGCAGTTTGACACCTTAAACCCATCTCTTTATCGATCAGAAAGGTTTCATGATGGGCTGGCTCTTGAAAAATAAATTTATTTTTTTTAAAAATGACTGAGCCATTTGCAAGGGAATTTAAGAAAAAATGTTGCCCCAAGAGATATAACTCTTGGTTTCAAAACATGAAATTGTTTTCTCCTTAATTGTGTACCTCCACTACTTCATCTACACAGATGACGTTCAGATACTACTCCCCATGAAAGAAAACTTACAAAACACCCTACTGCTATGGGAAACCTACTCAGCCCAAATAAATAACCTCCTCACGCAGCTTTCCCTGACACTCAATCACTCAAAAACTGAAATACTATACATAGCAAACAAGCACCACACAAAGAACATCCAAGTTTCCACAGCCACCCAACCACCCAGCCGATGCACTACCGAAGTAAAAGACCTAGGCATTACATTGGACTCCGAGCTCAACCTAAAAAAACACATCACCGCAACAATAAAAGACGGCTACTTCAAGCTACAAGTCCTCAAGAAAATCAAACCCCTCCTCTTCAATCAAGACTACAGGACAGTACTTCAATCCCTCCTATTCTCCAAACTGGACTACTGCAACTCCCTGCTACTTGGACTCCCTTCATCCACCCTCAAACCCCTGCAACTACTTCAAAATGCAGCAGCCAGATCCCTAACAAACAGCAGTCGCTCCGCCCACATCACACCCATCAAAGACTTTCATTGGCTCCCAAAATACCACAGAATCCAATACAAAGCCCTTACCCTACTACACAAATCAATACACAATAAAAACACAGAATGGCTAAAAGATGCCCTCCACCACTATCACAGCCAAAGAAACCTCAGATCCAAAAACACCGGCCTGCTAAACATACCCTCTGCAAAACAAGCACACCTCACCGCAACCAGAGAACGCGTCATATCAATAGCTGGCCCTTCTTTGTGGAACACACTCCCTGAACAACTCAGATTGGAGACTTCCACCCAGTCTTTCAAAAAAAATTTAAAAACCTGGCTATTCCAAAAAGCCTTTCAACCCTCAAGCCTAACTCCCCACCCCAACATCACAATAAAATGGAAACGTCACAATCCTAATTAACCTTTAGTGTTATGAAGGACGATATCCGGAAGTGGATCCTTAGGCCGACTGACCCGAGGGGGCAGTCGGGAGGCAGAACTCCCACTGGGCAAATGGAGCTTCACCTGGAAACCCGTGACTCCTCCAGAGGAGCTGTGGGAGCCCGGGTCGCTAGGACTTAGGAGTCTTCGCCCTGGAAGCCCGAGGTCCCCCCGGGAGGAGCCCGTAGGGACCCGGACCGCTGGGACTTAGGCGAGGACGGAGAAACCCAGGAGTGGAATACGAACCAGAGTCTAGGCAGGCTGAAGACAAGCAGGAATCGGAGTCACGGACCGGAGACAAGGCAGGCTGAAGACAAGCAGGAATCGGAGTCACGGACCGGAGTCAAGGCAGGCTGAAGACAAGCAGGAATCAGAGTCACGGACCGGAGTCAAGGCAGGCTGAAGACAAGCAGGAAACGGAGTCACGGACCGGAGTCAAGGCAGGCTGAAGACAAGCAGGAATCGGAGTCACGGACCGGAGTCAAGGCAGGCTGAAGACAAGCAGGAAACGGAGTCACGGACCGGAGTCAAGGCAGGCTGAAGACAAGCAGGAAACGGAGTCACGGACCGGAGTCAAGGCAGGCTGAAGACAAGCAGGAATCGGAGTCTCGGACCGGAGTCAAGGCGGGCTGAAGACAAGCAGGAATCCGGGAACCAGGCAGGAATCAAGCAGGCAGGCAGGCAATCAGCGGGGAACAGGAACGACGGCAACTAGCACTTCAAAAGAAGGAACCTCGTTGCAAGGCACTTTGGCAAGGAAAGAGCCCGGTTTAAATCCCCCGGTCGGCGTCTGACATCACGGGGGGCCGTGTCAGCACATCCGGGTGCTGACAGTACAAAACGCTGCCCTTCGCGCGCGCGTTCCCTTGCCGAGGGGAGGAGTCTCCGGCGACGTCTCCCTCGTGGAGACGCCGCTGCCAGGCCGCGTGGAGGGCCCCGAACCCGGCGGTTCGCAGCGCGGGTGTGAGAGGTAAGCTCCCGGTCACTAGCCTAGTGACCGGGATCGTAACAGTACCCCCCCTCTTACGCCCCCTCCGAAGAGGACCGGCCTTCCCGGGATTGTCCAAATGAAACTGTGTCAACAATGATTTGTCCAAAATATTACGGACAGGTTCCCAGGAGTCCTCCTCTGGACCGCAACCCTCCCATGACAGTAAATACTCCCATCGACGGTTAGCGAAGCGCACATCCCGTACTTCATGAACTTGATACACAGGTTCCCCAGGAGAGGAAGCAGAAACATCATCTGGAGTAGGCCGATGAAAACGTGAGTATACTACTGGTTTCAGGAGGGAGACATGAAACACATTATGAACTCTCAAACGTGATGGAAGGCGTAATCTGTAGGATACCATGCCAATCCGTTCTGCCACGGAGAAAGGACCTCAGAACCTGGGTTTTAACTTGTGACTGTGGCCTGGGAAGCGCAAGTTCTTGGTGCTCAGCCAAACCTTAGTACCAGGGACCAATTCTGGCGCAGAACGCCGGTGACGATCTGCCACAGTACGTGTTCTCTGAGCTGCCATCGATAGTCGCCGCTGAAGGATCTTCCAGAGTCGATGGAGCTGGGAAGCTATAGACTGGACCGCTGGTGAGGGAACCTCCAAGGGAAGCGGTATTGGGGGCTGAAGATGTTTTCCAAAGACGACTTGGAACGGAGTATGACCCGTAACGGAGTGTTGGTGATTATTGTACGCAAATTCAGCCCAGGGCAATAGAGAGACCCAATTATCCCTCTTTTCGGTGATGAAGCTGCGAAGAAACAATTTGAGTGACCGGTTCATACGCTCCGTTTGCCCATTACTTTGGGGGTGGAAAGCGGTAGATAGATTTAGCTGCACTCCAAACTTCTTGCAGATAGCACGCCAATAGCGGGCCGTGAACTGTGAACCACGATCCGACACAATACTCTGCGGAAGACCATGTGCTCGGAAGATGTGCAGAATAAAAAGACGTGCCAACTCCGGGGCAGATGGAAGTTTGGGCAGAGGTACCAGGTGGACCATCTTTGAGAACCGGTCCACCGTGACCCAGATTACCGTATGTCCCTCCGATGGAGGCAGATCCACCACGAAATCCGTGGCGATGTGGGTCCAGGGCTTGGCAGGAATAGGCAGAGGCTGTAGCAGACCCCAAGGACGTCCAACCAGCGGCTTTTGTCTGGCACAAACGGGGCACGAAGCCACATATTCGTGTACGTCCTGTCGTACTCGGGGCCACCAGTAGTACCGATTCAAAAGAGTCAAAGTCCTCCCTTGACCGGCATGACCTCCCGAAAGGGAGTCATGAGCCCACTCCAGGACCCTCCTCCTATCTCGGCGAGGAACAATCACTTTGTCGGTTGAGGAAATACCGGTGCCTGCAAGGGAAATTTTAGCTGGATCAATGATATACTGCGAAGGATCATCTTCCTCCTCAAAGATGGAGTTTCGAGACAAAGCATCAGCACGAACGTTCTTAGTAGCCGGACGGTACTTAAGGATGAAATCAAACCGGCTGAAAAATAGAGACCAACGAGCCTGCCTTGGGTTAAGGCGTTGGGCTTGTGATAAGAATTCCAAATTTTTATGATCGGTATACACCGTGACCTGATGTTGAGCTCCCTCCAGCCATTGCCTCCACTCTTCGAAAGCCAGCTTAATGGCCAGGAGCTCCTTATCGCCGATCCCGTAGTTGTTTTCGGCCGGTGTAAACTTCTTAGAGAAAAAGGAGCAAGGTAACAATTGACCAGACGCAGAATGCTGAGACAAAACTGCTCCTACCGCCACACTGGAAGCATCTACCTCCACTATGAAAGGGCGTAACGGGTCTGGATGGCGGAGGCAAGTCTCCTGAAGAAACGCATCTTTCAACTCTTGAAAAGCTTGGCAAGCCCCCGGAGTCCAGTGTTGTGTGTCTGCTCCTTTTTTAGTCAGAGCGGTCAGAGATGCTACCAATCGTGAATATCCGGGTATGAAGTGCCTGTAAAAGTTTGCAAAACCTAAAAAACGTTGTAATGCTTTTAGGCCCACAGGTTGAGGCCACTTCTTGATGGCGGAGACTTTTTCGGGGTCCATGCTGAATCCTGTAGCGGATACAATATACCCAAGAAAGGGCAACGAGTCCCGCTCAAATATACATTTCTCCAATTTGGCGTAGAGCTGGTGTTCTCGGAGAATTTGGAGTACTTGCTGGACTTGACGACGATGAGTATCCAAATCTTGTGAGAAGATAAGAACGTCATCCAAGTATACAATAACACAGGAGTTGAGCAGCTCCCTGAGTACCTCGTTCATGAGATGCTGGAATACTGCTGGCGCATTACATAGGCCAAAGGGCATAACCAGATACTCGTAGTGTCCGTCCCGGGTATTGAAAGCGGTTTTCCACTCGTCGCCGGGACGAATGCATACCAGGTTATAGGCCCCCCTTAAGTCCAGCTTAGTAAACACCCGAGCCCCCTGAAGCTTGTCCAGTAGCTCAGGAATCAGTGGCAGTGGATACCGGTCTTTCTTGGTGATGGCATTTAAGCCCCTGTAATCAATGCAAGGGCGTAAGGAACCATCCTTCTTTGCGACAAAGAAGAATCCGGCCCCGGCAGGTGATTTGGATGCACGGATGAATCCTTTGGCGAGATTCTCCTTAATATAATCGGACATAGCTCTTGTCTCGGGCAGAGAGAGAGGATACACCCTACCTCGCGGTGGAGTCGTACCAGGGAGCAGCTCAATAGAGCAGTCAAAAGGACGATGGTGAGGTAATAATTCCGCCTTGTCCTTGGAAAACACGTCAGAGAAGTCGTTGTACTGGTCAGGAAGTTTCAACCCAGCATGAGTCAGGGGGATAGGCGGACCCACCGGGGTCTTGATGCAATGCTGTAGACAATGAGAACTCCACCGTGCGATCTGCAGGTCATCCCAGTGAATCACAGGTGAATGAAGTTGCAACCAGGGCAGACCCAAAACTATGGGATATACAGACTTCTCCAACACCAGAAAGGAGATCTCTTCTTCATGTAACAGACCGGTGCGAAGTATGATCGGGGTGGTGACAAGAGAGATGCTGCCCGGTAAAGGTGTTCCTTGAATAGAGGTAATGCAGAGAGGCGGGTCACGAGGTACTGTGTCCAAGTGAAGTTGCTGTACCAGCTCACGAGTGATAAAGTTACCCCCAGCCCCAGAGTCAATCAAAGCCTGAGTAGAAAAAGTGTCCTCTGAGAACCTCAGAGTTACAGGTACGGTACATTGAGGAGCAGCGTTGAAACAGCCCAGGAGGTACTCCTCCTTCCTTCCTAGGCGTGGGCGTTTCCCGGCCGTTCTTTACAGTGGGAAAGGTAATGCCCCTTACCACCGCAGTAAAGACACAATCCCAGTGTCCGCCGACGGCGTTTCTCTTCTTCAGTTAGGGAAGTGTGTCCTAACTGCATAGGTTCTTCAGCAGAAGCCTCGGCCGAGGCGACCGAAGACCTGGGCATCGGAGTGAGCGGTCTTGAGAATGCCGGAGCTAGCGGAGATAGGCGTCTCGGAGGGCGTACCTCCCGGGCTCTCTGTTGCAAACGTAGGTCGACACGTCCAGCTAGCTCAATGAGTGGGTCCAATCCCTCGGGAAGGTCCCGGGCGGCTAGTACGTCCTTGATCCGACCCGCCAATCCTTCAAGGAAAATTCCCCGAAGAGCATCGTCACGCCAACCCACCTCAAGGGCGAGGGTGCGGAATCCCAAAGCATACTCGGCCAGAGTACGGCCCCCTTGCCGGAGTTGTAATAATTCTGATGTGGCGGAGGTCTGACGGGCAGGCTCGTCGAAGGCTGCACGAAACCCAGCCACAAAGAGATCCAAATTGGTGAGGGTAGGATCACTTTTCTCCCACATCGGTGAGGCCCAGTGCAGGGCCTTCCCATCCAGTAGTGAAAAAATATAAGCGACCTTGACAGAGTCCGTGGGGAACTGATTCGGAAGCAAGGCAAATCGCACGAAACACAGGTTCAAAAAACCGCGACACCCCTTGGCGTCTCCTGCGTAGCGTGAAGGGGCAGGCAGCTGTGTAGGCGTCTGGAGCGTAACTACCGGCGCAGGTGCGACCACAGGAACTGGTGCCGGAGGTTCAGCGGCCATACGGGTAGCCATCCGCTCCACCGTGGCTACCAAGGAATCCAGAACCTGTTGTTGTTGTACCAGGCGCTGAGCCAAGCCCGGAATGGCCTGGAGACCAGCGAGATCCGCCGGATCCATGGCCTTGCAAACTGTTATGAAGGACGATATCCGGAAGTGGATCCTTAGGCCGACTGACCCGAGGGGGCAGTCGGGAGGCAGAACTCCCACTGGGCGTTCCCTCGCCGAGGGGAGGAGTCTCCGGCGACGTCTCCCTCGTGGAGACGCCGCTGCCAGGCCGCGTGGAGGGCCCCGAACCCGGCGGTTCGCAGCGCAGGTGTGAGAGGTAAGCTCCCGGTCACTAGCCTAGTGACCGGGATCGTAACATTTAGACATGCCCGCGTACCTCAATAAGCCCCACTATGCCTCCTATATACAGATTTCCCCTATGTAAATAACTAGTGATGCCTACCTCCCTATGTAACTATAGTTATTGCCCTGTTGAGCTGTTTGAATCAAATCTTTCTCAATGTTCACCACTGCTAAAATGTAATTTAACTGTTGATTTGCCTCCGGTCCATGTAAAAATAGTAAGACACGTTTGTCCTACTATTTCTCCACGCTAACATGTAAACCGATGTGATATATCCCAATGAATGTCTGCATATAAAAGCAAATAAATAAATCCCACAGGATACATCAGGAAATAATTGGATCCTTTGTCCACAAAAAAGGAAATCTTTGTTCTGCAGTATCAGGTTTTTATCCCTTTCCCTGCAGAATGCAACCAAAAGAATTGCTCTATGAGGAATATCGTTTACAGATGTCTCAAAAAATGAAGTCAAATTAGGCGATTCCTGGTGGAGATCCAATCCTTCCTCGCCCACTTGATGCCTTAATCTGGTTTTAGGAATGTAATACATTTTTTATATGCTTTTTTCATCTAATATAGATATAGACAAAACTTCCACAAGGTACTTTTTCAACAATTCAACTGCTGATGATAATTTAGAAACTGGAAAATTTAAAAATCTTAAGTTTCTTATGCGAAAATCGCATAAGGAGAGTGGTTTTCTAATGTTTTATTATTGTTTGATTTTATTACACTGTTTTTATTTTATCATATGTAATGTTATTTTACTTTTTTGTTTGTTTTGTACACAGTTTCGAAGTTCTCTGAAAATCAGTAAATCAAAATTAATATTACCATTACTGTTGGTATTAATTTACCTCTTTCATGGTGTCTTGGGATATTTATACCACTCTTGGTTTTCCCATTGCCTTACCTCTTGGTATCTTGAAGTGCTTTTCCTTTGCTGATGATACCTACCTGCAACTTTCATTATAACTGAATAGAAATCCTCAGTTTTACAGTTCAAGATAAGATGCATTGCTTCCTCCATTTACATTAAAGGAGAACAAGTGACACAAATAAGTAAACTTTTTAGGCCTGAACTGAAAGAAATAAATCAGGCAGCCAAATGAACAAATTCCATGCTCATCCCTACACTCCACTAGTGGTTTCTCTCCATTGGAAAAACTGACCAATTAAATCTACTCAGCATAGCAGAGGGACCTTTCACTGGGTTAGAACTAAGATTGCCTCTAAAATTTCAGGGGGGGGGGGGGGGTTTGCTGGAAATTTGGCTAGGGACTAGCAAAAGTGACTGTGGGTTATTGCATAAACTCTATAAATGTATTTTGCTGGGAACTGCTGGTGATCTTATAGAGATGGCTTCTCAAGAGGCAGAGGTTGGGCATATCGCTTATCAGGATTAATTGTGGTAATTGAGTTAATGGGGTAATCCTACAAAATATAACTAAACAGCTGGAACAGCTTGCAATACAGCCAACATCAGGAAAGGTAGCTCCAGTCCTGGAGTGCCACAAACAGGTCTGGTTTTCACAGCATCCATAAAGAATGTACATGAGATATATTTGCATATAATGGAGGTAATGCATGCAAATATTCCTCATGCATATTCATTGTGGATATACTGAAAACCAGACCGGGTTGTGGCATTCCAGGACAGACGTTGCCTAGTCCCTGGCCTTCATAAAAATATTATTGAGGAGAATCAAGATACCTGCCACACCATGAGCATGGAAACCTCTTAGCTCTGTGGTTTTTTCTTGAAAATCCTTTCCTTTGTTGAATATTGCCTTCTTACCTTTCTGATGCCGCATTTGAAAAGAAAGGCAAGGATTTGAGAAATTCTTACCTCTACTCCAGATGCTTCATTGCGACAAACGCGGATTGAAGAAGTTTTCCGGATCATGCAGCAGACACCGGAAGGCGAGGCTGCTGGTGTTAGCGATGGAGAGCGGCCGCCGGACGCCCTGGCCGAAGAAGCGTCACTCAGCCCCGGAGTGCCAACAGTTCCACCCTTGTCTTACAAGCCTTTGATTGAAGAGGGGACGGAACAGCAAAAAACAAAGCCGTGGATACAAACATCTGAAAGCCTTGTTAACTCCCATAGAAGGGACGGAAAATCCCCGTCATCTTCAGAGAGCCCGTTAAACTTGGGTTCCAGGGGGGAACAAGGACGAAGCACGGCGAATGGATTTAGACAAGGAGGGCCTTTTGGAGACAGGAGGTAAGGAGACTGAGATACAAATAGTTTTAAATACCTCATTGGAAATGCCGGATAAAATAACTCTTGTTGAAATTTGGAAAGCTCTTACAAAGATGAATATGGCGATTAATGATTTAACTAACATTATAAAACGTAATATGGAGGTGACACATAACCTGTAAAATAAGATTCAACTGGTTGAAAAGTCTTTGAATAAAGCTGAAATGGAAATTAAGGATATAAAAGAAGTACAAACCAATTTAATAAAATCTGAGAATCTGGTAATGAAGAAGATGGATTTCCTGGAGAATGAGATAAGGAGAAACAATCTAAGATTTCTGAACTTTCCCAAGACAAAATGGGCGACACCAAAAGATCTTCTTAAAAGTTACTTAATTAATATTCTAGGTTTCTCAGAAATAAATATGCCAGAGACTTCTAAAATATACTATCTTCCTGGAAAAGAAGTAAATTTGCAGCAAGAGGAGCAGGATAATTTCGCTCTTGACAACCTCACAGATATTTTGGAAAAATCCTATGAAGGCAAAATTGAAGCAAGGGCAACTTTGCTAGTGACTTTTATGCAGGTCTCGGATAGAGATAATATATTGAGATTGTCCTTTAGGAAACAGCTACAGCTTTTTTATGGTTATCAAATAAGAGTGTTCCCGGATATCACTAAAAAGATGCAGGAGAAAAGGAAATCTTTTCTATTAATGAAGAATGAGGTGCTAAATTCTATCTAAGTTTTCCTTGTAGATGCATATTGAAACTTCAATAAAAATAAAAAAATGAAAATATTACTGAGACAGAAATCCAGCAGCAAAATGGGGCTCTCTGGTCTTTTGTATCAAGTACAACACGTACAATTATCTTTCAGATGAGAAGAGATCATATGTGTGCACCAGGTGTAAAGAACTTATGGCCCTCCAGAAACAAGTATGATCCCTGGAGTTCAGTGTTGCAGATCTGGAGGAGCTTAGGAAAATAGAGAAGAACATCAGCGAGCCTACAAGAATATTATGGAGAGCATCAGCTTTGTACAGTGGGAAGTGATCCTGTAGAAAGAACCTGTGCAAGTGATTTTGATTTATAATCCACTTTTCAGGCACTTTCAAAGCAGATTACATTCAGGTACGGGAGGTATTTCTCTATCCCTGGATTAATTACAATATATGTTTGTAACTGAGGAAATGGAGGGTAAAATGACTTGCCAAAGGTCACAAAGAGTGGTAGTGGAATTTGAGCTCTGCATTATTCCCTCATTCTAAGGATAAATCTTCTGTTTGGAGGGGGCTCAGGAGGGAAAGAATACGATCATGGTGGTCACTGGTGATTCTGTGTTCAGGAATATAGACAATTGGGTGGCTGTTAGTTATGAAGTTCACTTGGTATGAGGATAGCAGATCTATCATGAAACATAGAATTTTAGGGAATGCTGGAGAGGTGCATGTCATCATAATAAGCGCTGGCACCAACACAAAGAAGAACAACAGATAGGTTCCGGAAGATAAATTTAGACTCTTATGAAGGAAACTGAAATCCAGAATCTCAAGAGTAACATTCTCTGAAATGCAACCTATCTATATGCAGGCTCAAAGAGACAGGCAGAGATCTGGAGTCTATCAATATGTGGCTGAGACACAGGTGAGAAGTGACTTGGATTCATCAGAAACTGGGGAACATTCTTTTCCATAAGGATGGAGAATAACTCCTTTCTGGCAGAGGAGAGAGGTCAGGGTGACCTGTAGATTCCACTATTTCAGAGATATCTCCAGATCTATTACAATACCGCCAGGAGTTTTCAGAGTCTGAATTTGACTCATATGCTGGGATGAGAACCCAGATACTGCCCATCTCACAGACAAGGCCTCAGTGAGGACAGCACCCCTCAAGAAGAGGCTGAATCTTTGATTTCTTCAGGTAGGAGAAAACAGACAATAGTCTGTCTCCATGGTCGATGTTGAGGGAGTCAATTTATCATGAGAATATGATGCAGTTCCTGGGTCCATCAATGTTGATATGTCCTACGATGGTCAAAACAAGACCAATGCCACATAGGGGGTTATGATTGTACAATGATCATACGATGACAAACTGGGACATCATGCGAAGCTCCCAGGCACAGGGCACATCTACCATGGGGTCTATTGTCCCATCACTTGAAGCTACTGGCAGGTTCCTCCATAGCAGGACGAAAAAATAAAGAAGCTAAATCAAAGTATGCAATATCATAAATCTGGTTGCTAGATAGCTCCCCTGCCAGCAGGAGCCCTCACTGGGCCACTCTCAGACCCACTCTAGCAGTCACCTTGAAGGCTCCATGATAAAGCAAGGCCAGCCTTATTAAGAACCTCTCTTACCTCCTTGCCTCAGCATGGAGTCTCCTCTCTGTCTTTGGCCTCTTGTCTTTTTACAGTATTTTTGCCTGTATAACCCTACCATTGTTCTTGTACACTTGCTTGCTATTCTTACCCTTTGTTCTGTACCTAAGTCCTATTCTATTTAGATTTTTCTAGCCTGTCTGCCTTGCCTTTGTCTTGTCTCATAGCTCTGCTCCTTGTCTTATCCTTGCCTTGTTTGGACCTATTTTGTCTTTATGTATTCCGTGTCTTGTCCTGCCTTGTTTAGGTCTTCCTGTAACCTCCCCAATGTGTGTGTTTCTTAGCTGTGCTCTTGTTACCTGTGGGCCTCCCTGTGGCTCTCCTGTGTCCTATCTAGGTCTCCAGTGGCCTAACTCACCTGTGTATTCCTCTACCCTGCATTATGTTTTGATCTTGACCTAAGAACATAAGAACATAAGAAAATGCTATACTGGGTCAGACCAAGGGTCCATCAAGCCCAGCACCCTGTTTCCAACAGTGGCCAATCCAAGCCATAAGAACCTGGCAGGTACCCAAAAACTAAGTCTATTCCATGTTACCATTGCTAATGGCAGTGGCTATTCTCTAGGTGAACTTAATAGCAGGTAATGGACTTCTCCTCCAAGAACTTATCCAATCCTTTTTTAAACACAGCTATACTAACTGTACTAACCACATCCTCTGGCAACAAATTCCAGAGTTTAACTGTGCATTGAGTAAAAAAGAACTTTCTCCGATTAGTTTTAAATGTGCCCCATGCTAACTTCATGGAGTGCCCCCTAGTCTTTCTACTATCCGAAAGAGTAAATAACCGATTCACATCTACCCGTTCTAGACCTCTCATGATTTTAAACACCTCTATCATATCCCCCCTCAGTCGTCTCTTCTCCAAGCTGAAAAGCCCTAACCTCTTTAGTCTTTCCTCATAGGGGAGTTGTTCCATTCCCCTTATCATTTTGATAGACCTTCTCCATCGCAATTATATCTTTTTTGAGATGCGGCGACCAGAATTGTACACAGTCTTCAAGGTGCGGTCTCACCATGGAGCGATACAGAGGCATTATGACATTTTCCGTTTTATTCACCATTCCCTTTCTAATAATTCCCAACATTGTTTGCTTTTTTGACTGCCGCAGCACACTGAACCGACGATTTCAATGTGTTATCCACTATGACACCTAGATCTCTTTCTTGGGTTGTAGCACCTAATATGGAACCCAACATTGTGTAATTATAGCATGGGTTATTTTTCCCTATATGCATCACCTTGCACTTATCCACATTAAATTTCATCTGCCACTTGGATGCCCAATTTTCCAGTCTCACAAGGTCTTCCTGCAATTTATCACAATCTGCTTGTGATTTAACTACTCTGAACAATTTTGTGTCATCTGCAAATTTGATTATCTCACTCGTTGTATTTCTTTCCAGATCATTTATAAATATATTGAAAAGTAAGGGTCCCAATACAGATCCCTGAGGCACTCCACTGTCCACTCTCTTCCACTGAGAAAATTGTCCATTTAATCCTACTCTCTGTTTCCTGTCTTTTAGCCAGTTTGCAATCCATGAAAGGACATCGCCATCTATCCCATGACTTTGTACTTTTCCTAGAAGCCTCTCATGAGGAACTTTGTCAAACGCCTTCTGAAAATCCAAGTATACTATATCCACTGGTTCACCTTTATCCACATGTTTATTAACTCCTTCAAAAAAGTGAAGCAGATTTGTGAGGCAAGATTTGCCCTGGGTAAAGCCATGCTGACTTTGTTCCATTAAACCATGTCTTTCTATATGTTCTGTGATTTTGATGTTTAGAACACTTTCCACTATTTTTCCTGGCACTGAAGTCAGGCTAACCGGTCTGTAGTTTCCCAGATCGCCCCTGGAGTTACATTTGTTATCCTCCAGTCTTCAGATACAATGGATGATTTTAATGATAAGTTACAAATTTTTACTAATAGGTCTGAAATTTCATTTTTTAATTCCTTCAGAACTCTGGGGTGTATACCATCCGGTCCGGGTGATTTACTACTCTTCAGTTTGTCAATCAGGCCTACCACATCTTCTAGGTTCACCGTGATTTGATTCAGTCCATCTGAATCATTACCCATGAAAACCTTCTCCATTACGGGTACCTCCCCAACATCCTCTTCAGTAAACACTGAAGCAAAGAAATCATTTAATCTTTCCGCGATGGCCTTATCTTCTCTAAGTGCCCCTTTAACCCCTTGATCATCTAACGGTCCAACTGACTCCCTCACAGGCTTTCTGCTTCGGATATATTTTAAAAAGTTTTTACTGTGAGATTTTGCCTCTACAGCCAACTTCTTTTCAAATTCTCTCTTAGCCTGTCTTATCAATGTCTTACATTTAACTTGCCACTGTTTATGCTTTATCCTATTTTCTTCTGTTGGATCCTTGTTCCAATTTTTGAATGAAGATCTTTTGGCTAAAATAGCTTCTTTCACCTCCCCTTTTAACCATGCCGGTAATCGTTTAGCCTTATTTCCACCTTTCTTAAAGTGTGGAATACATCTGGACTGTGCTTCTAGAATGGTATTTTTTAACAATGACCTCGCCTCTTGGACATTTTTTACTTTTGTAGCTGCTCCTTTCATTTATTTTCTAACAATTTGATCTTTGTTCATTCCTTGTCCTCCCTGGCTTGCAAGTACATTCCTTATTCCTGTAAGTATCCTATTCCTGACCCAAAGGACTGCCCTATAGAAGACCTGCCAGTCACCAGCACTGGAGAACCCAATCCGAAGGAAAGGTCAGGCAGTAGATCTATGTGGTCCTGCCTGCTCCTGGCCCCTGCAGAAAACTGCACGCCTGACCTGCCTGCTCCTGACTCCTGCTTCCCCCCGCCTTGGGGGTATAATCAAATCGGCCAGCCGGGCTGTGACATTCAATGACAAAGGAACTGAAACTTAAAAAAACAACCAAAAATAACACTTGAGGACTACTAAAGGTGAGACAAAGATCATGGCCTGCCTGTTCAGGACTGAAAGAAAATCAGAGGAAGTAGGAAAGTGATGATCTATATAACTGGTGGGCTCCACAGAAAAGATGAGACTGAAAGGGTCCCCAAGTGATAGCATGGCATGCCCAGAAGGGCATAGAAAAGTTCCAGAAACATTGGCCTAAACGTTCCAGGCCAAACTCCATCTGATGATGTCACCCACTTATGAGAACTAGAATCCTGCTTGACCTTAGAGAAATCAAGAGACTGAAATAGTGAGTGAGGGCAATCTTCACATAGCCAGTTAATGCTGGTAAAATACTTTACCCTCATAAATCATTTTGAAATCTGTCCTCTAAATTATTAAGCAAAGACCGGCATTTTAATGACTCTCAGAGAAGCAGCAGAAACCTATTATCTTAATTGCAGGAAGATGCTATAGTACTTGGTTTACATGTAAAGCTGAAATATAGAACATAAGAACATAAAACCTTAAGGCTTGCCATACTGGGTCAGATCAAGCGTCCATCAAGACCAGTATCCTGTTTTCAACAATGGCCAAGACAGGTCACTAGTACCTAGCAGAATTCCAAAAGATAAATGAGTCCAAGCTGCTTATCCCAAGAATAAGCAGTGGATTTCTGCAACTCTCCCTTAATAATTGTTAATGGACTTTTGCTCCAGGAACTTGTCCAAACCTTTTTTAAACACAGCTACACAAATAGCTTTTACCTCATCCTCTGGCAGTGAATTCCAGAGCTTAATTATGCATTGTGTAGAAAAATATTTTCTCTTATTAGTTTTAAATGGATTACCCAGTAACTTCATTGAGTGTCTCCTGGTCTTTGTACTTTTCAAAAGAGTAAACAACTGATTAGCATTTACTCATTCCATTCCACTAATTATTTTATAGATCTCTATCATATCTCCCCTCAGCTGTCTCTTCTCCAAGCTGAAGAGTCCTAATCTCTTTAGCATTTCTTTATAGGAGAATTGTATCATCCCTTTTATCTTGGTCATTCTTCTCTGTACCTTTTCTAATTCTGCTACATCTTTTTTGAGATGTGATGACCAGAACTGCACATAATACTCAAGATGAGGTTGCACCATGAAGCGATACAGAGGCATTATAATATTCTCTGTTTTATTCTCCATTCCTTTTCTAATAATACCTAGCATTCTATTTGCTTTCTTGGCTGCTGCTGCACACTGAGCAGAAGATTTCAAAGTATTTTTAACGATGACATCTGGATTATTTTCCTGAGTGGTGACTCCTAACGTGGAACTTTGCATTGTGTAGCTTTAATTTGGGTTACTCTTCCCTAAGGGGTAGATTTTAAAAAGCATTTACTCGAGCAAAACTGATTTTTGCTCGAGTAAATACACTTTACTCAAGTAAGTGGGCTTTTCAAAATTGCTACAATATATGCCATTGAATTGTCCATAGGATTTACTCAAGTAAGTGCACTTTACTCGAGTAAATAGCTTTTGAAAATTGCTACGATAGTATGTCACATTTACATGCGTAACTCCTTTGAAAATGACCCCCTAAGTGCATTACTTTGCACTTGTCTACATTGAATTTCATTTGCCATTTGCATGCCCAGCCTCCCAGTTTTGCAATGTCCTCTTGAACTTCTCACAATCCTCTTGTGATTTAACAACTTTGAATAATTTTGTCTCATTGGAAAATTTGATCACTTCACTTCTAGGTCATTTATAAATATATTAAAAAGCATCAGTCCCAGAACAGATCTCTGGGGCACTTCATTATTCATCTTTTTCCATTGGGAAAATTTACCATTTAACCTTATTCTCTGTTTTCTATCTTTTAACCAGTTGGCAATCCACAATAGGACACTGCCACCTGTCCCATGAAGGGAAAGTATTTCTTGACCCAAGTCAACTGGAAAACTCTGCAAGGATATACTGAAAAAAAATCTCTATTAGAAAGGTAAGTTCTGTCTTCAGTGCTGGGTTGTACTGATGCTTTTCCTGATAACTTTCTTTTCTTTTAACCAAGTCTCTTGTCCTGCATGTTTGTCTTATTAGTTTGTAAGCTCTTTTGAGCACGGACTGTCTTTTTGTATGTTTGTACAGCGCTGCATATGTCGTGTAGTGCTAAAGTTAAGTAGCAATAGCAGTAGCAGTAGTAGCAGTAGTAACTTCTGGAAAACATGTGACCAATGTCAGGCAAACAGTCAAATGATTACGTACTGGTAAGCAGAACTCCTCGAAGGCTGGCTTCACAAATGTGATGTACTGAGATAAAACCTGCTCAAGGTCTCGGCCCCGCTCACTGATGTCCCGCAATACTGAAAAAGGAATAATAAAAAAAATAATCATACAAATCTTTCTCTCCAGACCACTTTTAATAGTGATACCTTTTTTTTCCTCTTTTTATAAAGTGTATCTGATCCAAGAAGTTGAAAAACCCATCAGCCACCACTATTTATGTATTCTCTCTCTTAATCTATAGGTTTGTCTATATACACAAACCATTTTCTATACATATCCATACATAAATATGCAGAACATATTTCATACTGAGATCTATAAAAGGAGGAATATGTAAAGAAGTTTTAACCCAGAACTAATGAAACCTACTTTCCAGGACATGCATGCATCTGCAGTCTGCATACATGTGGGGAAAAAAATGCAAACATTTTAGAAAAACAAGGTTATAAACTTTATTAGAGAAAATAATGGTGAGATGGTGTTCAGTTCAAAAGAGTGTTTTATCCCTCCCAAAGCAGCACTTTCGTATGAAACACGTACATGTCAGGGGGATACACTTCTATGCAGACCATCTTTCTCTTGAATCCGTTTGCTAGAATGATACATCAATGGAATAAAGTTTGTTATTTAAAAGCCTTATGTAAATAAAATCTTTTCTTTAATAATATTATTTGGATGTTGAACTGATCGCCATCTCACCTTTATTTTCTCATTTGACTGTTCTCGGAGATAGACCTTAATCTCCACCTGTATATTGTGTATAAACTTTATTTGACAAGGCCCCAAAAATTGTTTATCTCTGGCCTGAAACAAAGAACTCAACCCTGACTGGATACTGTTATGTAATCATTCCTAAGACCAGGCAGTTACATATTCCAAGATGAACTGTTCTCCAAAAAGAAAGAGACTCTTCCAATAAAAGGCTGAATTTATTTTATTTATTTATTCACTTTTTATATACCAATATTCAGGGAAGCTTCATATCAGTTTAATATCACAAATCTAATTAAAATCCACAATGCATAACATAATCAATTAATATACAATCTTAAAAACATTTAAAACATTTTAAAATAAAATTACAGTAATTCATTAAAAAAGAATTTAAATTCTAATAACCAAAAATTCTAGCTGCCCATAAAATAAAGATTAGTATAATAGGTAAAGTACAGTAAATTAAAATTAAAAGTAAAACATAAAATTAAAATAATACAAGGGGACCAGCCTATGAAAATGTTTGTTCGAATAGCCATGTCTTAAGTTTCTTCTTAAAAGAATGTGGATGTGACTCGAGCCTTATATCCAAAGGCAATGTGTTCCATATTTTAGGACCTGCAAAGGATAGGGCTCTGACTTGGACAGTGTTTAAATGGGCTAATTTTGGGGACGGAATGGATAATAATGCCTTGACAGAAGATCATAAATTTCGCTAAGGAGTATGAATATGTAGGGCGGCGTTCAGCCATTCAATTTTTTCACCATATATTGTTTTGTGTATTAGGGTCAAACATTTAAAATTAATTTTATGGTAAATGGGGAGCCAATGGAGGTCTTTCAGAACTGGGGTGATGTGATCCTGTTTTTTGCTGCTGGTTAAAAGCCGAGCTGCGGCTTTTTGTAGAAGTTGTAAAGGGCAAATCGATGATACAGGGAGGCCTAATAGCAGGGCATTACAATAATCTAATTTGGAAAATAGAAGAGCCTGAAGGACTGTTCTGAAATCGTTGGTGTGTAATAAAGGTTTTAGTTTTTTTAGGAGCTATAAAATCCCTCTTTTACTATGGGTTTTATGGACTTCTTAAAATTAAATTTGCTATCTAAAATGATGCCTAAATCTCTTACTTCGTGAATAATGGTATGAGTATTTTGTAACAATTTTATTTCTGATGTTGTCTTATCATTAACTTTGTTACAAATCAGTAAAATTTCTGGTTTGGAATGATTTAGAGATAAAAACATCTGTGTAAGTAATTGTTGAATGGATTTAAAGTATATATTTCAGAGTTTCAAAGTGTTTTCAATAGAACCTTCTATAGGAAGTAGAATTTGCACATCGTCTGCATAACAAAAATGTACAAGTCCTAAGCCGGCCAAAAAGTTACAAAATGGAGACATGTAAATATTGAAAAGGGTCGGGGATAAGGACGAGCCCTGGGGAACTCCAAAACTGCGATTAATTAAATCAGATTCGTCAGAGTCTAATTTAACTTTATATGCTCTGTTAGAAAAATAAGATTTAAACCATAACAGTATAGTGTCTGCTATATCAATTTCTTCAAGTCTGTTTATCATTAAGTCATGATTGATAGTATTAAAGACCGATGATATGTATAGTAGAATCAGTAGATACGATTTTCCATTATCTAGGCCTCTTAACACGATGTCGGAGAGCGAAACAAGTAATGTATCTGTGTTAAAAAATTTACGGAAGCCGAATTGAGAAGGATAAAGTAGGTGGTTAAAATCCAGATAATCCATCAATTGTTGGTTGACCACCTTTTCTATTAATTTTGATAAAAAGGAAGTGTAGAGATAGGTCGGAAATTAGACAGATTGTCTGATTTTGATTCTAACTGAGCTTTCTTTAAAATTGGTTTAACTACAGCACACTTTAACAAGTCTGGAAATTTGCCTTCATTCAATGAAGTGTTGATGATATCCGTTAGAGAACTCGCTATGATATCTGGGACGGACTGAAGAGTTTTTATCGATATGGGGTCAAGCGGGTGGGAGGCAGGATTCATCTTCTTTAGTAAATTTGCAATTTTTAAGGATGAGACATTATTGAAGACTGACCATCTTAAGTTTGGGTTAGTAGGCAAAGAAATCTGTTGAAAAGTGGAGGTGGCTAAATTGCTGATTAGCTTACAGATTTTTTCTTTAAAGAAGATAGCAAATTCGTTAGCTTTATTATTTAAGTTTCCTTGGGGGAGGAAGTGTGTATTGGTTTTGGTCAATTCAGAGACGTAAGAGAACAAGATCTTGGGATTAAATTGGAATTTATGTATTTTCGCAGAATAAAAATCTCGAGATCTTGGATCTATACTTACTAAGAACAGATCTGTAAATGTGCAAGTGAGGATGAATTTGGATGTTTGCGTCATTTTCTTTCAAGACGGCGCAAATCCTATTTCTGTGATTTTAATTCAGGTGTAAACCAAGGTGCTTTGTGTTTTGAGAATGGATGAATCAATTTCTTAATAGTAGGACATAAGGTATTGGCTAAATCCAACATGATATTACTCCAGGAATTAATTGCAACTTTGGTGGTAGTTATATCAAGGTTTGCTAGAGCCACAGGTAAGCTGGCTATAAGATCGTCCAGCTTGCATGGCTTGAATTTGGCCCTCATCCATATGCATTCACTCTTGCCTGTTCCTTTGCTATTATCAAATTCCGGGATATGTGAGCCCTTGGGTCACTGCTAGGTTGGTGCAGACTAGGGTGTGTGAACACGGACCAGGCCCTAGCAGTTGGCAACTGACATGCCACAAGGCAAGGTCTTCTGCCTGGTCAACCCCCTCCCTCATAGGTTGAACCTGACAGGCTTCTTTGGCAAGGTGCAGGAATAATGAGTAAGACAGGACCAAGATGGGCTGAGGTCAGGGCCAGCAGAGTTCAGACAGCATCAAGAATAGGCAGGGCTCAGGGTTGGCAGAGAACTAGCAGGGTCGGTATCCAAGCAGAAGCCGAGGCAGGCAAAGATCAAGCAAAGTCTGGGTCAGCAACAAATGAACATTCAAAGAAAAGGCCGACTTGACTGGAAGGCAAGGCAAGTGGAAGCAGGGTACGAGAACAAGCAAGGCAGGCAAAGAGGCAAGGCAGAGCAGGGTAAGGTAGAACAGCAAGGCAGGAATACATCAAAGCAAGGCAAGGCAAGCCTGGAATTGTTAGGTGCTCCGGCCACGGCCACCCGCGGCCAGCCCCCCTCACCTCAGTTTCCGGCACTGGAGATAGCATCAGAGGCCGCATGACAGCAGGGAGACGCTATCCCCGCAAGTGTCCTGCCCCCTCCGTGTTTGCGGCTCCTGCAGCCAGCCCAGCATCGCACTCCGCAGTCGTGGGGAGGACTTCCGGTTCCCCCAGCGCAGCGCCGGGCAGCAGCCCGACGTCATCAGCAGCTTGCTCCCGGTCGGCTCCTCCTTAGACGATTCAGCCCCACCTCCTGACAATCCTTAAAGGGCCAGCAGCAGTTAATCCTGGGGCCTCTCCCTGATTACATCATCAACCCAGGGCTATTTAAGCCTGCCTCTCCGACTCTCCCATGACTTGGCAACGAGTTTGCTCACTTCGGTGAGGTCTGCTGTGCTTTGCAGTTCCTGTTCCTGCCCTCCAAGTCCTGCTCCTGTTCCGGTTCCCATCCTCCAGTTCCTTCGGACGGAGCTTCTGGCTTCTGACCTCGGACTGGCTTCGGTGATTCTTCTGGCTTCTGACCTTGGACTGGCTATCGGCGATTCTCTGGCTTTGGACTCTTGACTATCAACGACCCTCTGGCTTCCGACCTTGGGCTGATCATCATCACTGCTTTCAGCGGAGACTCCACCATCGTCACAGGGGTCCAGCTAAGACCAGCCAGCCCCACGCACCAGAGGGCTCAACCCACGAGGAATGGAGTTGGTATTGGCGAAGCTCCAGCCGGCCCCTGCATCAGCTCAGCCTTGCCTCCCGACGGTAGGAACCTGTGGGGGTTTACCCTCACAGCACCAACTTCTACTTGGGCAAGGGGTCCACATTCTCCTCCGCCAACATAACAGTTTGCCAAGTCCATGGACCCATCAGAGGCTCCTGCGCTCCAAGCCATTCCGGGCCTAGCTCAATGCATTCTGGAACAGAAGGCCCTGGAGTCTCTCGCCTCAGCGGTAGGAAGCCTAAGTCAGCATCTGGATTCTGCCGTTCCCACGAACCCCGTCTCGCCACCGAAGCCTATTGCCTCCCCTCCGATAACTGGTGCTCATCCGGTGATTCCTTTACCTGCTCCTCCCCGCTTTGCAGGGGACCCTCAGTCCTGCAGGGGCTTTATTAACCAGAGAGTATGCACTTCTGTTTACAGCCAACCCTCTTTCCTGAGGAGATCACCAAGACAACCTACATCTTATCTCTCCTCGATGGAAAGGCCCTAGCCTGGGCATTTCCCTTGTGGGAGCATGGCGACCCTGTTTTGCGGAGCCTGAGTGAGTTCCTGGCTCTCTTTCATACCATCTTCGATGACCCCACTCGGCAGGTGGCCTCGGAGGCAACTCTCCTACACATGTGCCAAGGTTCCCGGACTCTAGCCGAATTCGTGATTGAGTTCCGAATGTTGTCCTCTGAACTTCACTGTGACACCAGCTGTTTGAGGGCCATCTTTCTGGAAGGGCTGAGCCCTAAAATTAAGGATAAACTTGCAGCCCGCGAGTTACCGGAATCCCTGGACGCCCTCAATGACTTGACCGGACTTGCAAGAACATTCCCAGGAGGTCCAGTTCTCATGGAAAGCGCCTGGTGTTTTCAAATGCCCTCGGTATTCACCTTTCCCAAAGGTTGATCCAAGCTCTCTGGGAACCTCAATAGAAGAACCCATGCAACTGGGTAGAGGTAAAGTATCCCCTCGGGAACACATTCGATGTCGGCAAGGTGGTCTCTGCCTCTACTGTGGCGGTAGCGGGCATCTCTTGGCAGTTTGCCCGGTGCGTCCGGGAAAATTTCCAATCCTAGTCCTTGAAGGAGGACTCTTCCTAGGCCTTGCCTCACCCACTCCTCCATTAACCTTACCAGTTACTTTGGAAACGGAATCCCTCGACTTCCACACCTTGGCCCTGGTGGACTCAGGAGCAAAGGGCAACTTCATTATGAAGAGCTTGGTGGAACAGCTCCAACTTCCGCTTCATCGCTCCCCGGTCCTGCTGGTGCTCTCATCCATCCAGGGCGAACCCTTAACAGGTCGAGTCACCCATGTCACCGCACCTATCCTAGTCCGCATGGGGGTGCTCCACAAGGAATATTTAGCCTTCCACGTTCTCGATCGGGCCATACACCCCATAGTGCTAGGACTCCCCTGGCTCCAAGGGCATTCCCCCCAATTTGATTGGGAAACACTGCAGCGGGCCCACTGGGGTTCTTCTTGTCAAGACACCTGCTTGGAACCGGTCTCTTCTGGACAATGCTTGGCTGCAACCACGCTTCCCGCCGGGTTGCCGCCACAATATGCCTCATTTACAGATGTGTTCTCCAAGTCAGGGGCTGAGATCCTTCCACCTCACCGGTCGTTTGATTGCGCAATCAATCTGTTACTCGACTCAGAGCCGCCCCGCGGGCGCACCTACCCTCTCTCTCCAACGGAGACCATGTCTAACTATATCCAAGAAAACCAGGATAGAGGCTTCATTCGCGGTCCACCTCTCCAGCCAGAGCAGGGTTCTTTTTCGTTGGCAAAAAGGATGAAACACTTCGCCCCTGCATTGATTACCGTGGTCTCAATGCCATCACTATCAAGTATCGCTACCCCCGTCCGTTAATTTCTGAGCTCTTTGATCGGCTTCAGGGGGCTCAAATCTTTACCAAGCTGGATCTTAGGGGGGCGTATAATTTAATGCGGATCAAAGAAGGCGACGAGTGGAAGACGGCCTTCAACACCAAAGATGGGCACTATGAGTATCTAGTTATGCCCTTCGGACTTTGTAATGCCCCGGCCATCTTCCAGAATCTTATGAATGAAAACTGAGATTTACTGAACCAATCCATTGTCGTCTACCTAGACGATATTCAGATATTTTACCGGTCTCTGCAAGCCCATCGTAGGGACGTCTCCCAGGTACTCCAATGTCTCCGCGAAAACCAACTTTTTGTGAAACTTGATAAATGCATTTTCGAGCAAAGGGCCCTTCCATTCCTAGGGTATATCATCTCCAATCAGGGATTTAGCATGGACCCCGAGGAGCTCAAAGCCATCCAAGACGGGCCCCAGCCTACTGGACTCCACCCGCTACAATGGTTGTTAGGCTTCGCAAATTACTACCGACCCTTTATCCAGAACTATTCCACATTGGTGTCTCCACACCGCCATTACTCATAAAGGGGCCAAACCCAGACAATGGTCACCTGAGGCGGTCACGGCCTTCCTCAACCTGAAAAATGCATTTCTCTGCAAACCATATCTCCGCCATCTCGACCGCAGACAGCCCTTCATCATCAAAGTAGATGCCTCCTCCGAAGGAGTAGGAGCCGTCCTAAGCCATTATCCCGCTACCAACACACTTCACCCCCTGCTCTTTTTTTTCACGACAATTCTCCTCGGCCCAACGGAATTACACCATCGGCGATAAAGAGTTGCTACCTATTAAGATGGCCTTTGAAGAATGGCGCCCATGGTTGGAGGGGGCCCAACACCAAATCAACGTCTACACAGACCATAAGAATTTAGAGTATTTGCACCGCGCTCAGAGCCTTAATCTGCGACAAGCACATTGGGCCCTTTTCTTCACAAGATTCTATTTCATACTTCGTTATCGGCTAGCCTGTAAAAACATAAGAACATAAGAACATAAGAAATTGCCATGCTGGGTCAGACCAAGGGTCCATCAAGCCCAGCATCCTGTTTCCAACAGAAGCCAAACCAGGCCACAAGAACCTGGTGATTACCCAAACATTAAGAAGATCCCATGCCACTGATGCAATTAATAGCAGTGGCTATTCCCTAAGTAAATTTGATTGATAGCCATTAATGGACTTCTCCGCCAAAAACTTATCCAAACCTTTTTTGAACCTAGCTACACTAACTGCACTAACCACATCCTCTGGCAACAAATTCCAGAGCTTTATTGTGCGTTGAGTGAAAAAGAATTTTCTCCGATTAGTCTTAAATGTGCTACTTGCTAACTTCATGGAATGACCCTTAGTCTTTCTATTATTCGAAAGTGTAAATAACCGATTCACATCTACCCGTTCAAGACCTCTCATGATCTTAAAGATCTCTATCATATCCCCCCTCAGCCGTCTCTTCTCCAAGCTGAACAGCCCTAACCTCTTCAGCCTTTCCTCATAAGGGAGCTGTTCCATCCCCTTTATCATTTTGGTTGCCCTTCTCTGTACCTTCTCCATCACAACTATATCTTTTTTGAGATGCAGCGACCAGAATTGTACACAGGTGCGGTCTCACCATGGAGCGATATAGAGGCATTATGACATTTTCTGTTTTATTTACCATTCCCTTCCTAATAATTCCTAACATTCTGTTTGCTTTTTTGACTGCTGCAGCATACTGAGCCGATGATTTTAAAGTATTATCCACTATGATGCCTAGATCTTTTTCCTGGGTGGTAGCTCCTAATATGGAACCTAACATCGTGTAACTACAGCAAGGGTTATTTTTCCCTATATGCAACACCTTGCACTTGTCCACATTAAATTTCATCTGCCATTTGGATGCCCAATCTTCCAGTCTTGCAAGATCCTCCTGAAATGTATCACAATCCGCTTATTATTTAACTATTCTGAATAATTTTGTATCATCCGCAAATTTGATAACCTCACTCATCGTATTCCTTTCCAGATCATTTATATATATTGAAAAGCACCGGTCCAAGTACAGATCCCTGAGGCACTCCACTGGTTAACCTTTTCCACTGAGAAAATTGAACATTTAATCCTACTCTCTGTTTTCTGTCTTTTAACCAGTTTGTAATCCATGAAAGGACATCCCCTCCTATCCCATGACTTTTTAATTTTCTTAGAAGCCTCTCATGAGGGAATGTCAAATGCCTACTGAAAATCCAAATACACTACATCTACCGGTTCACCTTTATCCACATGTTTATTAACCCCTTCAAAAAAATGAAGTAGATTTGTTAGGCAAGACTTCCCTTGGGTAAATCCATGTTGATTGTGTTCCATTAAATCATGTCTTTCTATATGCTCAACGATTTTGATCTTGATAATAGTTTCCACTATTTTTCCCGGCACTGAAGTCAGGCTCACTGGTCTATAGTTACCCGGATCGCCCCGGCGCCTTTTTTAAATATTAGGGTTACATTGGCCACCTTCCAGTCTTCAGGTACAACGGATGATTTTAATGATAGGTTACAAATTTTAACTAATAGATCAGAAATTTCATTTTTGAGTTCCTTCAGTACCCTAGGATGCATACCATCCGGTCCAGGTGACTTGCTACTCTTTAGTTTGTCAATCTGGCCTACTACATCTTCCAGTTTCACAGTGATTTCGCTCTGTCTCGCTCCTTCAACGTCGACGATAAACCAGAGCCGCTTTGACACGTCATCGACCCCGCTAGAATCCTCTTGGCCGCTACCTTACCGGTTTCCCCCGGGAGGACTTTGGTTCCCCTCCGACTCCGGAACAGGATCCTCCACTGGGCCCATAACTCGCGGATCGCAGGCCATCCCAGTCAGTCACGGACCTTGGCACTCCTCCAAAGATACTATTGGTGGTCCACCATGAAAAAGGACGTCCGAACTTGCGAATCATGTCATACCTGCGCCTGACAGAAGCACCCCACTGGTCACCTGTGGGGGCTGCTCCACCAGCTACCGGCTCCTAAGGAACCCTGGACCCATGTCTCAACCGATTTTATCGTGGACCTTGCTCCTTCCAAGGGCAACACTACCATCTGGGTAATAGTAGATCGATTCTCAAAAATGGCTCATTTTGTCGCCTTACCTGCTCTCCCATTTTCATGCCCTGATGACCATGGAGAGTTTGGTGTCTCGAGAATCTCCTCGCCAACTGCAAAGATTTCTCTCAGTATGGAACTTCTATCTTCAACACCTGCCTCATCGAGCTCGCAGTTTTGTCATGAATCACTTATTCATTGCCTATTTGACTGCTCAGAGGTACTTACGATGGATACTCAGCGCTTTGGACTCATCTCATTTCCTTGGATATGGGGGAGGGGGAGGGGTGGGTAGAATCGGGGGAGGGGGATGGGCAGCGTGGGATACACATTGACTGTGGATGTATGATGTTTCACTGTAGAAATGGAGGAAAGGTCAGTACCACACCTTCCTCACTGTTGTATCACTGTGGAAAAAAAACAATAACATTGTTTGAATATAAAAATGTGTTACAGGCAGACGCAGGTAAGCTCCCGACCTTATTGGTTCAGTCTACCGTAACTAAGACAATATGACAGACATGGGTGCACTTTACTACATTTTTACACATGCCAAGAGTATGTGCGTTCTTATTACCTATTTGTAGGCAATGTTGACTTTACCCCTGGCTCTCAGTCTCTGGTATTCCGGCATTGGGCTGCCTTGGGTATTACTCAACTGGGTCACTTGGTGACAGATGAGGGGAAGCTTCTGCCTTTTGCAGAGCTGCATTCTACGTATGGGCTAGGGGCACCGCATACTTTCCCATATTTACAAATCCGTCGTTATTTGCAGTCTATACCCTCAGCCACTTTGCAACAACAGACCTTTCACCACCTAGATAAAATTCTGGGGCTTGCTCGGGACAAACCCCCCTCACTTTCTACCTATTACTGTGAAAGTGGATGTTTGTTCCTTGCTGGTTGAGCGATGGAACAGGGATGGTGAGTTTATAGTCACACACTCAATCCTGCACTATTGTTTTGGGCGGGTGGCTTGGATTTCATCAAATATGTATTATCGGGAAGTCCAATTTAAATTTTTGAGCATAGCCTACGTGTCGGCCCAAGTAGCGTATCAGTTGAAAATTGCTTCCTCTACCCTCCTTTGGCCACTGCCATAAATCAGTGGGCACCTTATCTCATGCTTTCTGGTCTTGCCTGACTATCCATCGGCTTTGGTGTCGAATAGCAGGCTATTTGGCTGGCCTTCTGAATGTTTCTGTATCAGTGGCTCCACTCTGGCTTTTATTTGGATGCATCCTCCCCTTACGGGTGAGAGAATTGGGGGTCACGCTTGTTAATTCAAAAGACGAGTGCAGTGGGGAAACAGGTGATCCTTCTGAACTGGAGGCATTCTGACCCGCCCTCTGTTTGGACGTGGAGGAATTATTTTCATTCAATGATGACCATGGATAGTATGCTCTCCCGTACCTCTCTTATGCACTGGAGGCGTTGTCTTTCAGTATGGGAACCCTATATACAAGCACATCCACACAGAGCTCAGATCCGCAGTTTGTACATCTGAGGACCTAAAGGAGGTAGGACGGGGACGAGGAGGATGGAATATTTTCCCAATGGTTTCTAGTTGTATTTGTGAGATGTATCAGATCACAGCATCCCAGTGTTGTATTTCTGTTGTTAAATGCCAATAAAACTATTTCAACATAAAAATTTGTAACCTATTATTAAAATCATCCAATGTACTTGAAGACTGAAAGATGGCCAATGTAACCCCCTACATTTAAAAAGGGATCCAGGGGTGATCCGGGAAACTAAAGACCGGTGAACCTGACTTCAGCAAAAGGAAAAATCATGGAAACTGTTATAAAGAATAAAATCACAAAACATTTAGATAAGACATGGTTTGATGGGACACCACCAACATGGATTTACCCAAGGGAAGTCTTGCCTCACAAATCTACATTTTTTTTTGAAGGGGTGAAAAACCATGTGGACAAAGCTGAACCAGTAGATGTGGCATATTTGGATTTCCAGAATGCATTTGACAGAGTCCCGCATGAGAGGCTTCAAAGAAAACTAAAAAGTCATATGATAGGAGGCGATGTCCTTTTGTGGATTGCAAGTTGGTTAAAAGACAGGAAACAGAGAGTAGGTTTAAATGGTCAGTTTGCGCAATGGAAAAAGGTAACCTTGAAGATGAACCTAGATGTGGTAGGCCTGATTGACAAACTGAAGAGTAGTAAATCACCTGGACCAGATGGTATACACCCCAGGGTTCTGAAGGAACTCAAAAATGAAGGAACTAAAAAATGAAATTTCAGACCTATTAGTAAAAATTTGTAACCTATCATTAAAATCATTCATTGTACCTGAAGACTGGAGGGTGGCTAATGTAACCCCAATATTTAAAAAGGGCTCCAGCGGCGATCAGGGAAACTAAAGACCAGTTAGCTTGACTTCAATGCCAGGAAAAATAGTGGAAAGTGTTCTAAATATCAAAATCAAAGAACATATAGAAAGACATGGTTTAATGGAACAAACTCAGCATGGCTTTACCCAAGGCAAGTCTTTTCTCACAAATCTGCTTCACTTTTTTGAAGGAGTTAATAAACATGTGGATAAAGGTGAACCGGTAGATGTAGTATATTTGGATTTTCAGAAGGCGTTTGACAAAGTTCCTCATGAGAGGCTTCTAGGAAAAATAAAAAGTCATGGGATAGGTGGTGATGTCCTTTCATGGATTACAAACTGGCTAAAAGACAGGAAACAGAGAGTAGGATTAAATGGACAATTTTCTCAGTGGAAGGGAGTGGGCAGTGGAGTGCCTCAGTGATCTGTATTGGGACCCATACTTTTCAATATATTTATAAATGATCTGGAAAGAAATACGACAAGTGAGGTAATCAAATTTGCAGATGATACAAAATTGTTCAGAGTAGTTAAATCACAAGCAGATTGTGATAAATTGCAGGAAGACCTTCTGAGACTGGAAAATTGGGCATCCATATAGTAGATGAAATTTAATGTGGATAAGTGCAAGGTGATGCATATAGGGAAAAATAACCCATGTTATAGTTACACAATATTAGGTTCCATATTGGGAGCTACCACCCAAGAAAGAGATCTAAGCGTCATAGTGGATAATACATTGAAATTGTCGGTTCACTGTGCTGCGGCAGTCAAAAAAGCAAACAGAATGTTGGGAATTATTAGAAAGGGAATAGTGAATAAAACGGAAAATGTTATAATGCCTCTATTGCTCCATGGTGAGACCGCACCTTGAATACTGTGTACAACTCTGGTCGCTGCATTTAAAAAAAGATATAGTCGCGATGGAGAAGGTACAGAGAAGGGCAACCAAAATGATAAAGGGGATGGAACAGCTCCCCTATTAGGAAAGTGTTATGGTTTTTAGGTGTTTGAGTGGATTCTTGGGTACTGTGGTGATGACCACTCCCACAGGGAGGAGCCCTGTGAGGAGCCACAGTACTAGGCTAGACTTGAGACGCGCAAACACAGAGATTTGTCTTTTACTGTATAGCAGAGGTTTTCCACCAGAGGTAGCAGTAGTGAGGTGACCCAAAAGTAGCAGTCCAGGGATCCTCAGCAGAGGAGAACCAACTCACAGAGATAGTATAGGGAGATTCGGATGTAGGTTCCCAGTGCAGCAGAGCTGTAGATGAGACTAACTGACAATGTTAGATTACTCACTGTTGGTAGCTGCATAGGTAGCGATTCCAGCAGGCAGAAGTAGTTGTATACAGGCACTGAGCCAGGGAGAGCAGGCCCTCGAGGAGCAAGTACCTGATCCCAAATAGGCATCTGAAAGAAAGCAGAGGGCCCCCGAGGAGTGGGTACCCAAGTTAGAGAAATACCCCGAAGGGCAGAGAGAGCTTCCAGCGGCAGCAAGGAAGCGGCAGAGTAGCTCAGACCGAAGGCTTCCATCCATTCACGATCCTTGTTAACACGATGAGCTAGCAAACAAGGGCAGGCTAAATACCTCCAGGAAAGGGCGGAGACCAGTGTTAGTAGGCCGGCCTTCCCGTGCTGATCCCTTTAAAAAAAAAGGGGATAGCTTCGCCGCGCGTGTCTAGAGGACGTCGGGGGGGGGGGGGGGCACAGCTTCTGCTGCAACGGCGTCCCGACCGCAGGGGTAGGCCTTTCGAGGTCACGGCAGCCCCCTGAGGTCTGGAGCGCGTTGGACCGTGGCCGGAAGGGGTAAGCTTGGTCGGCCGCCTCAGCTGACCGGCATAACAGAAAGACTAAAGAGGTTAGGACTTTTCAGCTGGGAGAAGAGACGGCTGAGGGGGGATATGATAGAGATGTTTAAAAATCATGAGAGGTCTAGAACGGGTTAATGTGAATCAGTTATTTACTTTTTCAGGTAATAGAAAGACTAGGGGGCACTTCATGAAGTTAGCATGTGGCACATTTAAAACTAATTGGAGAAAATTCTTTTTCACTCAACACACAATTAAACTCTGGAATTTGTTGCCAGAGGATGTCGTTAGTGCAGTTAGTGTAGCTGTGTTTAAAAAAGGATTGGATAAGTTCTTGGAGGAGAAGTCCATTATCTGCTATTAATTAAGCTGACTTAGAAAATAGCCACTGCTATTACTAGCAACAGTAGCATGGAATAGACTTAGTTTTTGGGTACTTGCCAGGTTCTTATGGCATGGATTGGCCACTGTTGGAAACAGGATGCTGGACTTGATGGACCCTTGGTCTGACCCAGTATGGTATGTTCTTATGTAAACAGTGGAGTGCCTCAGGGATCTGTACTTGGACCAGTGCTTTTTAATATATTTATAAATGATCTAGAAAGGGGTACTACGAATGAGGTGATCAAATTTGTGGACAACACAAAATTTATGCAGAGTAGTTACAAAGAAACAGAGAAATGACGGCAGAAGAAGAACAACAGGCCCATCCAGTCTGCCCAGCAAGCTTTTACACTTATTTTCTCATACTTATCTGTTACTTCGACTGCTGAGTTCAGGGCCCTTATTGGTAACTTTTTTGATTCTAATTTCCTTCCACCCCCGCCACTGATGCGGAGAGCAATGTTGGAGCTGCATCAAAGTGAAGTATAAGGCTTAATGTTTGAGGGTAGTAACAGTCGTATCAAGCAAGTTACCCCGATATTTGTATACTCATACTGCTCAGATCAATGCCTTGTTAGATGTTGTCTGGATGTAAATTCTATTTCTTCATTCCCCCCTGCCGTTGAAACAGTGAGCTGCGGTGGATATGCCTTAAAGTGAAATATCAGGCTTAATTGGTTCAGGGTAGTAACCGCCGCAACAAGCAAGCTACTCCCACACTTATTTTACTCAGATTGTGCTACCTTGTTGGTTGTTGCCTGAATGCAAATCCTCTTTTCCACATTTCCTCTTGCCGCTGAAGCACAGAGCAATGTTGGAGTTTCATTAACTGTGTGAACGTTTATTGAATAAGGGTATTAATCATCATGTAGTAGCCGTCATTCCCACAAGCCACCCCCATACCTCTCTCTTCATTCCCATCCTCCAGGCTTTATGGATCCACAGTGTTTATCCCATGCCCCTTTGAAATCCTTCACAGTTTAGGTCTTCACCACTTCCTCCAGAAGGGCGCTCCAGGCATCTATCACCCTCTCCGTGAAGAAATACAAGTTATTTAAAATTCACATTAGGTAGGATGCAAAAAAGTGAAGCAGGGGGGAAGGGAGGAGGGGAATTGAAGCAGAGGAGGAGATTGATATAAGGTGAGGGGGGGGGGGGGAGTGCGAGGATTGTTATGGGAAAGCCTGTACGAAGAGCCAGGTTTTTAGTTTTTTTTAAATTTCTGGATGCAATGTTCCTGGCGCAAATCTGGAGGCATGGAATTCCAGATTGAAGGCCCAGCAATGGACAGTGCACGTTCTTTCGTGGAGATGAGATGAGTGAGGTTAGGGTTCCTTTGTAGGTAGATCTGGTGGGTCTGTTAGAGGTGTGGAACTGTATGGAGTCATTGAGCCAGTGCATTTCCTGGTTGTGTAGGGTTTTATGAATGATCGTGAGGGTTTTATAGAGGATTCGGAAGGAGATAGTGAGCCAGTGGAGGTCTCTAAAGATGGGTGTAATATGGTCTTTCTTGCGAGTGTTGGTTAGGATTCTGGCTGCCACATTTTGGAGCACTTGAAGGGGTTTAATGGTAGTTTTGGGGAGGCCTAATAGCAGGGCTTTGCAATAGTCTAGTTTGGCGAAAATAGTGCAGAAGTCATTGTGGTGTAATAGTGAGCTTAGTGTCCTGAGGGTGTTAGGTTTGTAATAGCACTCTTTCATAGTTGAGCTGATACATTTTTTGAAGTTTAGGTGATTGTCTATAGTTACTCCTAGGTCTCGTTCATGTTGTGATGTGGATGTTGCGAGGGGGAGATTTGTTGTATGAGTGGTGGTAATAGTGTTGTGGTGGGGTGAAATGACCAGGAGTTCAATCTTGGATGTGTTGAGTGCGAGGTTGAGGTTCAAGAGAAGATTGTTGATTGCTGAGAGGGCATTTTCCCAGGTTTTGAGGGAGTTGGGTAGAAAGTAGGTGATGGAGATGAGTATTTGGAAGTCGTCCACATATATGAAGTGAGTGAGGCCTAGTTCAGAGAGAAGTTGGCAGAGTGGGAGAAGGTAGATGTTGAAGAGTGTGAAGGAAAACGAGGAGCCTTGGGGAACACCTCTGGTTAGGTTTATGGCTTTGGACTCTCTATTACCTATTTTGACTTTGCAGCTTCTGATGTCAAGGTATGATTTGAACCAACTAAGGGGGGAGTTCCTGAGATGCCAATTTCTGAGAGGCGATTTATTAGGATGTTGTGGCTTATGGTGTCAAATGCAGAGGATATGTCAAGTAGAGCAAGTATGTAAGAGTGGCCTTTGTCTAATCCTTTTAGGATGGTATCTGTAAGAGAGATTAGTAGGGTTTCAGTGCTGAAATGTTTGCAGAAGCCAAATTGGGATGGGAAGAGGATGTTATGTTTTTCCAGGTAGTCAGAGAGCTGTAGATGAACTACTTTTTCAAGGATTTTTGCTAGGAAGGGTAGGTTTGATAATGGGTGAAAGTTAGCAAGGTCAGCTGTGTCTAGATTAGGTTTCTTAGGGATGGGTCTGACAATAGCTTGTTTAAGGAGGGCTGGGACCTTTCCCAGGGAGAGGGAGCAATTGATTATACCAGCTAGGGGTTGTGCTATTATATTGGGGATGGACAAGAGCACTTTGGTTGGGATAGTGTCGGATGGGTATGAGGCGGGTTTCATTTTCTTTAGCGGTGATTCGATCTCAGAGAAAGAGGTGGATTCGAAAGTGTTCATGTCGGCATGTAGGTTTTTGGGGGTGGGTTTGGTTGAGGGGAGGTGGGGGGAAAGCGAAGGATGAGTTTGGCGATTTTGTCATCGATGAATTGTGCAAGGCCATTATTTATTTATTTATTTTTTGTGTATCGACGTTCGATCGAGATATCTTAATATTCACTTCCATCAAATGCAGCAACACTGAGCATCTTCTATTAAACTGAAACAGACAATACCAACCAATCACTACAATGTTTTACTTCTTGTTAAACTTTTTATCTCTCCTCTAACTCTAATCCCAGTTAGAATAACCCCTGTTTTATTGTAACTTTTTCTTCTATGCACTTGTTATACTTTTGTAATGTATACTCTTACGTTTTAGCTATGTACGTTATAATGTATTGCTCACCCCTTGTTTTATGTAAACCGACATGATACGAACTTCCGTGAATGCCGGTATAGAAAAACACAAATAAATAAAATAAATAAATAAATATCACATCGGTTCACATATAAACTGAACAGTAAATAAGGCATGGGCTGCTTATTTTTACAGTATAACTTACAGTATAACAGAACGGATAACATTTTATAATATGATTTGGAAACATTTAACTATTTACAGAGTAATTTGGAACATAAATAACAGTTAACAGGGAACTAAATATTACACATGTGTCAAGGAAGAGGGGTGGCTTGCATGTCAGGAACAAGGCTTAGATGAGAGAAATGTTCATGGAATGGGGCTGTTGTGAGAGGGGCAGCTTGGAAGATTGGGGATTCACTTACAGTCAATGGGTGGGGCCTGGGCGAGGGGGTGAGCTACGTTTCTGGCAGGAAGGCTTTCAGGAATAGCCATGTTTTAGGTGTTTTTTGAAGGTTTGAGTTGAAGGTTCCATTCTGAGATGGGGTGGAAGGGAGTTCCATAGAGTGGGGCCGGCTACTGGTATGGCGCATTTTCTGATTGAGGAAAGGTGTAATGCTTTGGAGGTGGGAATGGTGAGGAGCCCAGAGTCAGTGGATCGGAGGCTTCTTTGTGGAGTGTAGGAGAGTAGTGCTGTGTTTAACCAGTCCATCTTATTGTTAATCATTTTTTTTGGGTATGAGGGTTAGGGTTTTGTATTGGATTCTATGGATGATGGGTAGCCAGTGCAGGTCTTTGAGGATGGGGGTGATGTGGTCGCATTTTTTGTTGTTTGTAATGGATCTGGCAGCGGCGTTTTATAGTACCTGCAGGGGTCTGAGGGTGGAAGCGGGGAGGCCGAGGAGGAATGTGTTGCAATAGTCGAGCTTAGAAAAGAGCAGTGTTTGGAAAACGGTTCAATAGTCTTGAGTGTGAAGGAGGGGTTTGAGTTTTTTCAGGGTTTGTAGTTTAAAGAATCTGTCTTTGCTTACTGTGGAAATGTGTTGCTTGAGGTTTAATTCGCGGTCGATTGTTACTCCAAGGTTTTTTGCAGTGTGTATTAGCTGGGTCCCCAAGTAGTTAGGTGTGGGGTTGATCAGGAGGAGTGTGGTGTGGTTGTTTGTTATGTGTAGGATTTCGGTCTTGTTTTGGTTGAGAGAGAGTGACAGTTGTGAGAGTAGTTGAGTTACTTTTATCAGGAGTTGGTCCTAGGTTTTTAATGTATTTTCAAGGGTTTTGTTTAGGGGGAGTAAGATTTGTAGGTCATCTATGTAAACGTAGTATAAGAAGATCTGATTCAGAGAGGAACTTGCAGAGGGGGAGGAGATATAGGTTGAATAGGGTGGATGAGAGGGATGATCCTTGTGGGACGCCATGTGGGAGTGGTATCTGGGAGGATTCTGTTGCATTTATTTTTATTTTGAATGTTCTGTCTATGAGATATGATTTGAACCATTTGATGGTGGTGTTGCAGAGTACGATTTCTTTGAGTCTGTTTAGTAGTGTTTTGTGACTGATGGTGTCTAACGCGGAGGAGATGTCGAGGAGTATCAAGAGGTAGGATTGGCTGCGGTCAAGTCCTCTAAGGATGGTATCGGTGAGGGTGAGAAAGAGCGTTTCAGTGCTGAATAGTTTCCTGAAGCCATGTTGTGCTGGTAGTAGGATGTTATGGTTTTCCAGGTAGTCCGAGAGTTGGTTGTTGCCTATTTTTTCGAGGATCTTGGCTATGAATGGGAGGTTGGAGATGGGTCTGTAGTTTGCTGGGTCAGATTTGTCAAGCTGGGGTTTTTTTTAAGGATGGGTTTGACTACAGCATTTTTTAGTTTGTCAGGGAAGATGCCTTGCTCGAGGGATAAGTTAATTATATCGGCTATGGATCTAGCGATGAGCTTGGGAACAAGTTTTAAGGTTTTGATGGGGATGGGGTCCAGGGGTGGGTGGCGAGGTTTGCCTTTTGAATGATGGTTTCAATTTCAGTGGATGCGACGGGTTCAAAGTGTGTCGGTGAGTTTGGTAGTTCCATGTTGACTGGGGGATCTTGGCGATGATGTTGGAGACTTTATCCTTAAAGAAGTGTGCTAGGTTTTCGCAGGAGATGGTGGGGATGTCATGGGTAGTAGCGTTCTGATTTGGGTTGGTCAGGTCTGTGACGTAGGAGAATAGGGTTGAATTGATAGTCGTGGATTTTTTTAGTATAGAAATCTCGTTTTGCTGTGTTGAGGTCAGTTGAGTATATGTGAAATATTGTTCTGTTTTATCTTTCAGTTCTAGAGTTGGTGTTCTTCTCCATTTGTCTCAAGATTCACTTTGTGTTTTTTAATTCGGGGATGTACCAGGAAGTCTTGTGCTTGACTGATGTTTTGATTACTTTTCTTAGGGTGGGGCATTTAGCTTTGGCTATTTCTGAGTTGATGGATATCCATGAGTTGGTAGCGGAGTTGGCGTCGTTCTTATTGCAAGTCTTTAAGGCTTCGGGTAGCAGTTCAGCGAGCTCGTCGCTGGAGCAAGGTTTGATGAATTCTATGACGTTGATGGGGTTGTCTGGCTTTGTGAGAGGGAGTTGTAGTTGAAGCTTGGTTTGTATGAGTTTATGATCGGACCAGGGTACTGTGGTGGTTGTGGGCGGGTGTAAGTTGGAGATTTTGTTATTGGTGAAGATTAGGTCCAGGGTATGACCAGATTTTTGGGTGGGGGTGTTGATTATTTGAATTCAATTGCAGACATGGTGGTAAGGAGGAGTTCGCAGATCAGTGATAGAGGGGTTGAGTCGATGTGGAGATTGAAGTTGCCTAGTATGATGGCAGGAATGTCCATGTTGATGTTGGTGGTTATGGTTTCAATTAGAGGGGATAGGTTGTGTTGGAGTAGGCCAGGGGGTGCGTAGAGGAGGAGGATTTGGAGGTTTTGGGATTTGAATAGGTTTGTCTCAAAGGGAGGGGGTATGGGATGAGAATTTATCTTTTTTTTGTGTTATGAAAAGAAGGCCACCACCTTTTCTTTTTGGCCTGAAAGGAAAATATGTTGTAGATGGCCTTGGGGAGTTGGTTCAGTAGTACAGTGTCAGTGCTTTTAAGCCAGGATTCCAGGATGCAGAGGATGTCGGGTCAGTTGTTTAGTAGTAGGTCATGGAGGATGGGGATCTTTTTGGTGATGGATTGGGCGTTGATAAGGAACAGGGTAAGGTCCGTGAGCGTGGACAGATTGGGGTTGATGGGAATGTTGGTGAGGCGTCTGGCATGGTAAGTGTGGTGTGTGTGGATTTTGTTGGGTTTGTAAGAGGACATTACATTTAAATTTGAGATCATCATCAGGAATGGTAGGGGTGGGAGATTTAGTGAGGTTGGAGACATATGAGAAAAGGGCTTTGGGGTTGTATTGTAGGTTGCGGATTCTGAGGGCATAGAAGTCTCGTTTAGTTTTAAGGATGGTTGTACGGTAGTTAAGCAGAGAGGATTTGTATGTTGCAAGATGGGTGGGGGAGGGATCTTTACGCCACTTGTTTTCATTGCCTCTTAGGTCATGTTTGCGTTTTTTGAGTTCTGGTGAGTACCATGGTTTTTATTGAGTTGTGAGAGGTGTTAAGAACTTTAGTGGATAGGGGGCAGATAGTGTCAGCGATGCTGTTAGTGAGCTTATTCCAGGATATGAGTGCAGATTCAATATCAGTAAATCAAGTTTGTCCAGGGTATTAGTGAGGGAGAAAATTAGGTCATCTCTACTACATGGTTTTCTGAATTTGATGGTTCTCTTGTTTGTATGGAGGGGTGTAGGTTCTTTATTGATAGTATGGATTTGACGAGGGAGTGGTCTGACCAAGGGACAGGGGTGCAGTGGGGTGTGTCGGTAGATAGGATGTGTGAATTTATGAATATTAAATCTAATGTGTGACCTGCTTTAAGCATGGGGGTGTTAAGGATTTTTTTGAATCCCATGGCATTGAAGGAGGAAAGGATGGCATCACACGTGGGGGAAAGGGGGATGGTGTCTATATGGTGGTTAAAGTCACCGAGGATAATAGCTGGACTGTCCATTTCTATGCTCTCAGTTATGAATTCTATGAGGGGGGAAGGATTATTATCAAGGAAGGAAGGAACGGCGTATACTAAATATATTTGTAGTTGAGGTGATTTGAAGAGGTCGATTTCGAGTTTGGGAGCAGTAGTAACAGGCCAGGGTGTTAGTTTGAGCTCTTTCTTAGCTGTGAATAGGAGGCCTCCTCCTCTATTTTTGGGGCTAGCGATAGAGAAGATGTCATACATGTGCGTGGGGAGTTGGTTCAGGAGGACTGAGTCTGTTTCTTTCAGCCAGGTTTCAGTTATAGCACAAATGTCAGATTTGGAGTCGAGCAGTATGTCATTGAACCCAACACGACCTAAAAACATTCAAAAAAGACCAAAAAACACTAATGTTCCGCAAATTCTACAATGACCTTCAGACGTCTGATCATCCCAACTCTCAACGAACTCTCAGTTATAAACCTCTTAATACATTCTCTACACCCTGAACCTGCTTACCCTCCTCATCAAACCTAATAATGCTCTCTGGACTTGATATGTTTATTTCTGATATTGTTCAAATTGTTTTACTGTTGCACAACTGCTAAAAAAATACATACTTTTGTAAACCGTTATGATGGCTCTACCGAATGACGGTATATAAAACTCAACAAATAAACAAACAAATAAATAAATAAATTGAATATAGGCATTTTTTTTGACGATGGATTGTAAGAGGAAGAAGGCTGGGAGTCCAAGAAATTGTGTGAATGGGGATAGCATGACGGGGAGTAGGGATCTTGAGTGCAGGGAGGGCGATGTTAGGGTGGGTTTCCTGTGTTTGGGTATGTGATGTTTGAAGACAGGGATGCGGCGTGCCAGTATGTTTGTCTGCACGGTGGATGAGGTTGAGATGTGGAGCTGGTGTTGGAGGAGGGGTTGAGATGGGGGAAGAGTTAGAGGAGGTAAGGGGGAAGGGGATGAGAGCTAGAGAGTACGTATGTGTCGGGGAGAGAGAAATCAAAGAATAAGGGGTTGGGATTATGGTAGCAAGAAAATCGATTATAGAAGATAGTTAGGCAGGGGGATGTATTTGATGCTGGGGGAGGGAAGGAAGGAAGGTATTGAGTCTTCAGACGGGCGCTAAGGTCGGCAATAAGGGGCACAACAAGGGGCAGGCCTCTTTGGTCACGCTCCTTCGGCACGCGACACCCGGCACCACAGGTGGGTGCTCAAATTTAAAAGGCCTTGCTGTCCTTTTGGGTGATGTCACGGCCGTGCCAGGCTGCGATTGGCCAGGGATAGAAGTGTAGGTAAGGCCTCAAGGTTTCCTGTGGGCCTCAGGAGACTGTCGAAAAGGCATCAGAGTCACGGAAGGAGGGCTCTTACCCCGATGGGTAGCACCAGTCACACGAGCCCGCGACATCTGATGAGCGAAAGGAAGGCGCCGCAGGTGGGTGCTCAAATTTAAAAGGCCTTGCCGTCCTTCTTGGGTGATGTCACGGCCGCGCCGGGCCTGCGATTGGCTAGGAGGCGCGGTGTAGGTCAGGCCTCGAGGTTTCCTGCGAGCCTCGGGAAATGGTAGAAAAGGCGTTGAGGAGAGTCGCGGAAGGGGGGCTCTTACCCCGATGGGTAGCGCCGGTCACGCGAGCCCGAGACATCTGATCGGCGAAAGGAAGGTGCCGCAGGTATTCAAGGTGTGGTTTCACAATGGAGCAATACAGAGGCATTACGACATCCTCCATGAAAACCTTTCAAGTATCCTACAGAATTCAGCAGCGAGAATACTAACAGGAACAAAGAAATACATAACCCCAATTCTTACATCCCTGCACTAGCTACCAATAAAATTCCTAAATAGACTACAAAATTTTAACCTCGCTACACAAACATACACAAGGAACAAACCGACTGGTTAGACGTGACTATCAAGCCCCACATACCTCACAAAAACCTTCGATCTGCCAACAAAGGACTCCTGACAATTCCCTCCCATCGCTCCACACAACTCACCTCAATCAAGGAGCGCGCATTTTCCCCCTGCCAGTCCCAAACTCTGGAATACACTGCCAACCGAACTAAGACTACACACCCAGCCTGAAAACATTTAAAAAGGATCTGAAAACCTGGTTGTTTACCAAAGCATATCATGACACACAATGAACCTCAATTGGCACCCTCAGCCCTCCTGTCAACAGAGCAATACCACAGGTATCTACCCATGCGTCAAACATATATTTAGGAAAATTGAACTCTAACCTTATTGTTAAAAAAAACATCTGTATTATGTGAGTTCCACTGTTAACCTAAGCTACGTCGTTAATCTTTTAACTAACCCCTGACTTCACTCTTATGACAACACGCCTAACATCTTCCCTAGGTTGTTAACTTAAAGGAAGCTTGTAAACCATTATTAAGCCAACTTTACTATTCAAATCTTCTTCCTAACCAACTCTATGTTATACCGCTGTTAATATGTTAACTATCCCATGACTTCACTAATACTACAATGTACATATCACGTTTTACAAGATTGTTAACTTAATGGAAGCATGTAAACCATTGTGATGGCAATACTGAACGACGGTATATAAAACTCTATAAATAAAAAAAAATTAAAAAAAAATAAAAATCTGAACATCTGTATCATATTATCCCTGCTCCTCCTTTCTTCCAGGATATACATATTTAGATTCTTCAATCTCTCCTCATAAGTCATTCGATGAAGACCATCCACCTTTTTGGTCACCCTTCTCTGGACCGCCTCCATCTTGTCTCTGTCCCTTCGGAGATACGGTCTCCAGAACTGAGCACAGTACTCCAAGTGAGGCCTCACCAAGGACCTGTACAAAGGGATAATCACTTCCCTTTTCTTACTTGATATCCCTCTCTCTATGCAGCCCAGCATTCTTCTGGCTTTAGCTATCGCCTTGTCACATTGTTTCACAGACTTCAGATCATTAGACATTATCACCCCAAGGTCTCTCTCCTGCTCCGTGCCCATCAGCCCTTCCCCCCCCCCCCCCCCCCCCTCCCATCGTAGTTAAATCTCAAGCGGATTGTGATGAATTGCAGGAGGACCTTGTGAGACTGGAAGAACGGGCTTCCAAATACCAGATGAAGTTTAATGTGGACAAGCGCAAAGTGTTCCATATAGGGAAAAATAACCCTTGTTGTTGTTACACAATATTAGGTTCTATCTTAAAGAGTTACCACCCAGGAAAAAGATCTGGACATCATAATGGATAATACATTGAAATCATCGGCCCAGTGTGCTGTGGCAATCAAAAAAGCAAACAGAATGTTAGGAATTATTAAGAAGGGAATGGAAAATAAAATGGAGGATGTCATAATACCTCTGTATTGCTCCATTGTGAAACCACACCTTGAATACTGTGTGCAATTCTGGTCATCACATCTCAAAAAGGATATGGATGCACTGGAGAAAGTGCAGAGAAGGGCGACTAAAATGATATGGGGCATGTAAGGGCTGCCCTATGAGGAAAGGATAAAGATGTTAAGGCTGTTCAGTTTAGAAAAGAGACGACTGAGGGGGGATATGATAGAAATCCATAAATTCATGAAAGGACTGGTGCTTTTCAATATATATATATATATAAATGATCTGGAAAGAATACGATGAGTGAGGTTATCAAATTTGCGGATGATACAAAATTATTCAGAGTAGTTAAATCATAAGCAGACTGTGATACATTACAGGAGGACTTGCAAGACTGGAAGATTGGGCTCCAAATGGCAGATGAAATTTAATGTGGACAAGTGCAAGGTGTTGCATATAGGGAAAAATAACCCTTGCTGTAGTTACACGATGTTAGGTTCCATATTAGGAGCTACCACCCAGGAAAAAGATCTAGGCATCATAGTGGATAATACTTGAAAATTGTCGGCTCAGTGTGCTGCAGCAGTCAAAAAAGCAAATAGAATGTTAAGAATTATTAGGAAGGGAATGGTTAATAGAACGGAAAATGTCATAATGCCTCTGTATCGTCAGACCGCACCTTGAATACTTTGTACAATTCTGGTCGCCGCATTTCAAAAAAGATATAGTTGCAATGGAGAAGGTACAGAGAAGGGCAACCAAAATGATAAAGGGGATGGAACAGCTCCCCTATGAGGAAAGGCTGAAGAGGTTAGGGCTGTTCAGCTTGGAGAAGAGATGGCTAAGGGGGGATATGATAGAGGTCTTTAAGATCATGAGAGGTCTTGAACGAGTAGATGTGACTCAGTTATTTACACTTTCGAATAATAGAAGGACTAGGGGACATTCCATGATGTTAGCAAGTAACACATTTAAGACTAATCGGAGAAAATTCTTTTTCACTCAACGCATAATAAAGCTCTGGAATTTGTTGCTAGAGGATGTGGTTAGTGCAGTTAGTGTAGCTGGGTTCAAAAAAGGTTTGGATAAGTTCTTGGAGGAGAAGTCCATTAACGGCTATTAATCAAGTTTACTTAGGGAATAGCCACTGCTATTAATTGCATCAGTAGCATGGGATCTTCTTAGTGTTTGGGTAATTACCAGGTTCTTGTGGCCTGGTTTTAGCCTCTGTTGGAAACAGAATGCTGGGCTTGATGGACCCTTGGTCTGACCCAGCATGGCAATTTCTTATGTTCTTATGTTCTTATCAGCTCCTCAGTCACCTCTTCTCCAAGCTGAACAGCCCTAACTTCTTTAACTTTTCATCATAAGGGAACAGTTCCAGCTCCTTTATCATTCGGTCACCCTTCTCTATACCTTTTCCAGTTCAACTATATCTTTTTTGAGATGCAGTGACTAGAACTGCATACAATACTCACAATAGAGCAATAAAGACACAAAATATGGCATTCTTCATTTCTTTCCTAATAATTACTAACATTCGATTTGCTTTATTGGCCAATGCACAGTGAGCAGAGGATCTCAAAATACTGTCCACTATGACACCCATATCTTTTTCCTGGGTGTTAATGTCTAATATGGAATCTAACATCGTGTAATTACAGTGTGGGTTACTTTTCCCCATGTTCATCATTTTGCACTTGTCCACATTAAATTTCATCTGCCTTCCAGCCTCACAAGGTTCTACTGTAATTTTTCACAATCCCCTTGTAATTTAACAATTTGGAAAATTTTTTGTCATCTGCAAATTTGTTCAACTCACTTATTGCTCTTTCCAGATCATTTATAAATATATTAAAAAGCACTGGGTCCAGTAGAGATTCCTGAGGTACTCCACTGTTTACCCTTCTCGGAAAAAAATAATCATTTAGCCCTACTGTCTGTTTCCTATCTTTTAATAAGTTTGCAATCCACAATAGGACATTATATCCTGTTATAGTTAGTGAGGTTTGGGTGGACCCTTGGACACTGTAGCAGCTGACCACACCCACAGGGGGAAGTCCCGTGCGGAGCCACAGGTCAGGCTCAGCTCTGGACACACAAACAGAGATTATATCTTTATTTAGACAGTTTGAGAAGCCACCAGAGGTGGCAGTAGTGAGTAGAAGATGTAGCCAGCTGGGCTAGTATTCCCCAGGGTGCTGGAACAGCGGTTCCTCCGGTAGCAGTGCTGTAGTGGAGAGAACTGAGAAAGTGAGTACAATAGAACATTCACAGAGTCCCAAATATGGAGAGACCCCGAGATAAGGAGAACTGGCCCTCGATGAGCGAGTACCAGATCCCTTGAGGCAGAGAGACTTGTTGGCAAAGTACTCACACAACGGTTCCACGCAGGAGATGGCGCTGGCGCTGGATCGGAGGTAGGCCCTCGAGGAGCGAGTACCTGGTTCCAGGGAGACAGCTCTGAGGAGTGGATGATAGTAGTACTCACTGATGGTGTCTGTAGCGAATTCTTCCAAGTAGAAGAAGAGACAGATGCAGGCAGCGAGTCAGGGAACATGGGCCCTCGAGGTGCGAGTACCGGTTACCTGATAGCGACCTGAAAGAAGCAAAGAGGCCCCCAAGAAGCGGGTACCCCGTTAGCAGAAAGAGTCCAATGAAAGTTGGAAGGCAGAGTAGCTGGGTACAGAGAGCGAATCCCATCCGTAAGAACACCCTATCTAACTCAACGGCTAGCAATAAACTGTAGGCTTAAAATATCCGGGCAGCGTGACATCATCACAGGGGGACGCCCCTGAGGAACGTGCCAATGAGGAAATGAGGGCCGCGCAGCGCGCGTGCCCTAAGGTACCTGAAGAGCGTGGCGGGAGGCAGCACCCAAGCCGGTCCAGGGATGCCGGAGAGGACGGCAGGCGGATGCCGCGGCAGCCAGGTGTCCATGAAGAGCAGGAGTTGCCGCAAAATAGGAAAGGTAGGCGGAGTGAAGCCATCAGGAAGCGACGGTCGCAGCACATCCTAACCCATGACTTTTTAATTTTCTCAAGAGTCTCATGGGGCATTTTGTCAAACTTCTTTTGAAAATCTAAACACAATGTATCTGCTGGTTCACTATTCTCCATGTTTATTAACTCCTTCAAAAAATATAGCAGATTGATGAGGCCAAATTTCCCTTATATAAATCCACGATGGCTGTATTACATTAAACTATGTCTTTCTATATGTTCTGTGAATTTATTAGAAAGGTTTCCACAAATTTTAGTGGCACTGAAGTTACTTACCAGTCTATAGTTTCCCAGTCACCTCTAGAACCTATTTTAGGGTAGGTGTTACACTGGTCACCCTTCAGTCTTCAGGTACAATAGATTTTAATAATAGATTACAAATTACTAGTCATAGATCTACAATTTCATTGTTGAGTTCTTTGTGTGAATACCATTTGGTTGGGCAATGTTATGATTTCAGCTGTTATGCAATCTCATCATGCCCTAACCACGACACCTCCACACCAGCAGAGGTCTCCTTGGAGCTCTGTTCCACACTATCCACATAGGCTCTTCACTACTCAGCTTGTGGTACAGCTTCCTCGTCACCAGGAGTCCTCAGTATGCCTGCTCTTCAGCCTTGCCAAGTACCTCCTCCTTGCCTGCACATACCCAAGCCTCAGCCCTACATAACCCTGTCTATTGCCTTCTTCAATGCCTTTGCATAGAGTCTGTCTTGGCTCCTTGCCCTGGCCCCCATTGCCTTGTGACCTCTGCGACTTCCAACTTTCGCTTTGCTTTGCCTTGTGGCTTTTGGACTTTCTCAACCATTGCCTTGCTTTGTGGCCTATCTAGGCCTTTCCATTCCTGTCCTTCAGGGTCTGTCGCTTATTAGCAATGAAAACTTAACAAAATACAGAAAACACCTAGCATTCTATAAACAAGTCATTCTAGATACAAAAAAACAGTTCTATAGTTCTAAAATAGAAAAATATGAAAACAACCCAAGAACATTATTTACCATAGTAAAAAACCTCACTAATGACAAATCCGAATCTCCACAAACCCTTCCAGAAAATAGATGCAACGAAATTGCAACTTTTTTAATGACAAAATCAAGAACCTAAAAATTAAAATACCAAATACTACGAAACAAGAAATTAAAATGAAAAAAAGAGAAATCAAACAATGGTCAACATTCTATGAAGTATCAGAATTGGAAATCGAAATTTTGCTAAAAAAACTAAATCCCGCCCCACATGCATGCGACACAATAACAACTACAGATATAAAAAAAGTAGCCAACACTGTATCACCGACACCGGCAAAGAGGAAGGATCCATGCCAGATGCACTGAAAGGAGCAATCGTAAAACCCATTTTAAAGAAGAAAAACAGCGATCCACTGAACCTGAGCAACTACAGACCTGTATCAAACCTACCCTTAATTGCAAAATTAATAGAAAAAACAATACAAAAGCAACTAGCAGAACACCTAGATAACAACAACATCCTATATCCCTCACAACATGGTTTTAGAAAACATTATAGCACAGAGACACTACTACTAGCGCTGACAGACAACATCATGAGAGGATTCGATAACGGTAAACATTACATTCTAGTGATGCTAGACCTCTCAGCAGCTTTTGATACTGTAAACCACAACATACTTCTAAATAGACTAGAAGAAATAGGATTAGACAACAAAACAATCAGCTGGTTCAGATCATATCTAAGCAACAGATATTTTCAAGTTCAAATCAGAGATTCGATATCAGATAAAATAGACCTTCAGACAGGAGTACCACAGGGATCCGCACTGTCTGCCACACTCTTCAACATATATCTACTGCCATTATGCCACCTACTAGCCGGCCTGGGAATCACTCACTACATATACGCAGACGATATTCAATTCATATTACCCATTGACGATACAATGGAGAAAACATTAAACATAGCCAACATGTATCTAGACATCATAAAACAACTATTAAATCAAATGGAGCTAGTAATCAATATAGAGAACACTGAATTCCTTCATTTAGAAAGAAAAAAAAACATGGAGATCTCACACAACCTAATCACACTCAATAACAACAAACAAATAATACTTGCAGAGAAAGTCCGGAATCTAGGAGTAATAATAGACACAGAACTAAGCTTAAAACAACATATATCCATAAAAGTAAAAGAAGGATACGCCAAACTCATGGTCCTCAGAAAACTCAAACCACTTCTAACGACCGCCAACTTTCGATCAGTACTACAAGCACTAATATTTGCAAGCACTGACTATTGCAATACCCTTCTACTAGGTCTACCATACACCTCCATAAGACATAAGAACATAAGAAATTGCCATGCTGGGACAGACCAAGGGTCCATCAAGCCCAGCATCCTGTTTCCAACAGAGGCCAAAAACCAGGCCACAAGAACCTGGCAATTACCCAAACACTAAGAAGAACCCATGCTACTGATGCAATTAATAGCAGTGGCTATTCCCTAAGTATAATTGATTAATAGCCATTAATGGACTTCTCCTCCAAGAACTTATCCAAACCTTTTTTGAACCCAGCTACACTAATATTGCAGAATACGGCTGCAAGAGTATTAACTGGAAAAAGGAAGAGAGATCACATTACGGAAACACTAGCTGAGCTGCACTGGCTTCCCATTGAACAAAGAATTCAGTACAAGACACTATGCACTATACACAAATTAATACACAATGAGAACGCAGACTGGCTGAACACAACCCTTCGAGTACACATCCCCAATAGAAATCTAAGATCAGCCAACAAAGCCCTTCTGACTATTCCATCAGTCAAGACAGCAAGACTAATGCAGGTAAGAGAGAGGGCATTATCACTAGCAGGACCCATATTATGGAACTCCATGCCATTGGAATTAAGACTACAAAGAGAAAACAAAACTTTCAGAAAAAATCTTAAAACTTGGCTATTCAAACAAGCCTTTCAAAAAGAGAAGGGAGAATAGAATCCAGGGAAATGCAAGGTTCAAACCAGGTTAAGTGCAAGTGAAAAAACACCCACACAAACAGAAATCACTAAGGGTGTATGTTTTTGTTTTAATAGAATTCATCAGTAAAGGATAAGTTACTTATAGAATGAGTCCTCAACTCAAAACCGCTATAGAATCGACCGGGACATGATAGTGATCACACTCATTTTAACAACTAACTTTGATTAAACTATGTTACCAAACATTATGGCACCTGTGTAAAATGATAGAGGTTAATAGCATTACTTTTGTGCCTTATTGTAAACCGTTGTGATGGTACCCACCTTAACGATGGTATAGAAAAGTTTTAAATAAATAAATAGTTATCCTTTGGGGCTCTATGTTCAGTATTCCTTGTTCATGAGTCCTGTCCTTGATTTGTCCTTCCTCTGCTCTGCCTCAGCCTGTGTCTAGCCCAGTCCTGTCTTTGTCCTGTGTCTCTTCTTGTATCCATAGCCCAGCAGTCCAACACAACCTTGCCTGTTCATCCTGCACTTTAGCCTAGCTTTGTCCTGCTCTGTAGTCCAGCCCCACTTTGTCCTACTCTGCAGTCCAGCCTGCCTCCTCCAATCCTTACTTGCACCCAATACCGTCTCCTACATTTACCTATCATTCACCAACATGTACTGGTGCCACAGCAAAGCCCTACTGGCCCCCAGATCCCAAAGGCTCAACCCGCAGGGGAGGGGGCTGGTTAGGCAGAAGAACTCCCTAGTCCTGTCCTGCCATTTCGTGCACTACCCAAATGGTGTCCTCCCTACCTGGACCAGCCAGTCCTAACAGGCGATTTGCTACTCTTTAGTTTGTCAATCTACCTTATTACATCTTCCATCTTCACCATAATTTATTTCCGTTCTTCTGAATCATTACCGTTTAATACAGTTTCAGCACAGGTATCTCCTTTTCAATAAACATTAAAGAATTAATTTAGTCTTTCACCAATGGCCTTATCTTCTCCCTCCGTGCCCTTTAACCCCTCGATCATCTAACACAATTGCCCTCTAACACACTCTCCATCCTCATACGTTCGAACATCCCAGGTCTATCTTGTACATAACAAATTAGAGATAAAGTCCTTAGTGCTCTTCTGTTCTGTAAGGTCAATCCTCCTCCCCCCCACCAAAAAAAAAAATAAATATATATATAACATGAAAGCTGATTATAACTGCCCCCCTCACCCTCTCTCATTCTCACCAATCCGTGTTTCACTCTCCCCTACTCTATTTTATACCCAAGACAGAATGTATTACTTTTCCGTAATCACTATCAAGTATTGTTTATCGTGTCTGATATTCCCACAGTCTAGATACATCCCTGGTTATATACCTTTTTATTTAAAGATCAATGTTATGGTCTCAGATTGTAAGCCGTCATATGTATTATTATATTATATCCGTAAACCTTATGTTTATTGATGTTAAACCATTACATGTATTGTTGTTATACTTGTAAACCATTGTGAGGGCCAGCACCAAACATCGATATATAAAAATAAACAAATAAATAAATAAGTCCAACAAGTGGATAAAGGTGAGCCAGTTGATATAGTGTATTTGGATTTTCAGAAAGCATTTGACAAAGTACCTCATGAGAGATGCTTGAGGAAATTAAAAATTCATGGGAAAGGAGGCAATCTTCTACTGTTGACTGAAAGCTGGTTAAAAGATAGAAAATAGAGAGTAGGTCTAAATTGTTAGGACTTGTGGACCCTTGGGCCGGTCGGGACAAGAGCTGGAAGCTGCGGAGGACCTCGGCTACAGGTCCCAACCGGGAGGCGGCTCGATGGACCGGGGTAGGCTTGAATGCCGGAACTGGGCGGAGTCCTATGCGACCAAGGACTCGAGGATGATACGGAGGCTGGACAGCGTTGGGCCCTGGAATAGGGATATCTTCACCCTGGAGACCGGCGCTCCCCCGAGAGGAGCTCATAGGAGCCCGGCCGCTGGGACTTTTGGAGATTCGCCCTGGAAGCCGGAGCCCCCCCAGGAGGAGCCTGTAGGAACCCAGCCGCTGGGACTTAGGAGAATCTTCGGGCCAGTGGAGCGGTGAAGATCCGAGACGGAGTCCAGGAAGGCAATAATTCGGAGTCGAAGGTGGAGCCGGGTCAAGCCAGAGATCAGAAGTCGTACCGAAGCCAAAGGACAATTCCGGAAGCGGAGTCAGGGACGGAGCCAGGTCAAGCCAGAGGTCAGAAGTCGTACCGAAGCCAAAGGACAGATCCAGAAACGGAGTCAGGAACGGAGCCAGGTCAATCCAGAGGTCAGAAGTCGTACCGAAGCCAAGGGACGGATCCAGAAGCGGAGTCAGGGACGGAGCCAGGTCAAGACGGAGAATGGTCAGCAGGCAAGCCGGATCGGAGCGAAGCTGGAACCAGGAACGCAGCAACTGAAGACAGGAATCCTGTGAACCTCGTTGCAAGGCCAGGAATGCTGTGACTGCAGGGCTTAAATAGCCCTGCAGCGTCTGACATCACCAGCCGGTTTCCTGAATCTCCCGCGCTGGCCCCTTTAAATGCAGAGGCCTGCCGCGCGTGCGCGGCTAGGGGGCGGGGCCAGCCGCGGGAGGACGCCGGCTGCTCGCTCGGCGTGGAAGCGCCGTGCCCGGGGCCTGCACGGCCTGAAGGCAGCTCGAGGGGGGCTGGGACCGAGTCGGCGGTAAGTGGCGGTCCCAGGGCCGACCCGGGATCGCAACAGTACCCCCTCTCCTGCGCCCCCTCCCCGGGGGTCTCGGCCTATCCGGGTGACTCAGATGGAACCGGCAGAGAAGATCCTTATCCAGGATATGTGAGGCGGGTTTCCCAGGAGTTCTCCTCGGGCCCGTAACCCTCCCAGGAGAGCAGGTATTCCCAGCGACGGCGGCGGACCCGAACGTCCAGGACCTCTTTCACCGTATACGTGTCCTCAGGGTCAGCAGCGGTGGCACTGGGTTCCGGAGGCCAAGCCTGGAATCGGGAAAGGACCACCGGTTTGAGCAAGGAAACGTGGAAGACATCATGTATCTTAAGAGTGGCAGGTAAACGTAACCTGTAGGACACCGCCCCAATACGTTCGGCCACGATTAAGGGACCAATATAGCGAGGTGCTAGCCTCATGGACGGTATGCGCAGCCGAATGTTTTTGGTACTTAGCCATACCTTGGTCCCTGGTAGGAAGACGGGAGCAGGTCGCCAGGTTCTATCTGCGTATTCCTTGGATCGAGCGGCCGCCTGCCGAAGTTTCTCCTGCGTGGAGCGCCAGAGGCGATGTAGCTGGTTAGCTGTAAGTTGCACTGCCGGAGAGGAGACTGTCAAAGGCAACGGCAGAGGAGGTTTGGGAGTCCTCCCATACACCATCTGGAATGGGGACTGGAGAGTAGCGGAGTGTTTGTGGCGGTTATACGAAAACTCCGCCCAGGGTAAGAGGGCGACCCAGTTGTCATGTAAGTCACTGACGAAGGCTCGGAGGAAGGCCTTCAGAGTTCGGTTGGTGCGTTCGACCTGGCCATTGCTCTGGGGGTGAAAGGCGGTGGTCAATTTCAATTGTACACCAAACGTCTTGCAAAGAGCCCTCCAGTATTTTGCCGTGAATTGAGGGCCCCTGTCCGACGTAATGTGCAGAGGCAAACCATGGAGTCGAAAGATATGTTGGACGAATAAATCGGCCAGTTCGGGAGCTGTGGGTAGTTTTGCAAGGGGTACAAAGTGTGCCATCTTTGAGAAGCGGTCGATGGTGACCCAGACCACGGTCTTTCCCTCCGACGGAGGTAGTTCCACTATAAAATCCGTGGATACATGGGTCCATGGTTCCATGGGGATAGGAAGCGGCTGGAGAAGACCCCAGGGGCGGCCTGGCAGCGGTTTCTGTCGAGTGCACATGGCGCAAGACCGGACGTAGCGTTGAACCTCCTCCTTGACCCGTGGCCACCAGTAGAATTCGGTTAAGAGTTCTAGGGTCCGAGCCATCCCCGGATGACCGGCGGTTAACGAATTGTGGGCCCATGCGAGCACCCTCCTCCTCGAGCGAGCTGGAACCACCGTCTTCCTTGCAGGTGCCACTTCGGACACGGCCACGAGAACCTTGGCTGGATCTAAGATGTATCGGGGAGGTTCAATGGTATCGTCCATCTCGGTGTTACGGGAGAGGGCGTCTGCCCTGACATTCTTGGCTGCCGGCCTGTAGTGGAGCGTGAAATTAAACCGGCTAAAGAAGAGGGACCAGCGCGCCTGCCGGGGATTGAGACGCTGGGCACGGCACAGATACTCCAGATTTTTGTGATCCGTGTAGACTATTATAGGATGCTGTGCTCCCTCTAGCCATTGGCGCCATTCTTCGAATGCCAGTTTGATGGCGAGTAATTCTTTGTCCCCGATACCGTAGTTCTTCTCGGCGGGGGAGAACTTCCGGGAGAAATATGAGCAGGGCCAGGATTGACCTTTCTTGGAAAGTTGGGCTAGCACAGCCCCTACTGCCACGTCGGAAGCGTCGACCTCTACGATGAATTGGCCCTGAGGATCGGGATGGCGGAGGCAGGTATCTTGTAGAAAGGCCTCTTTGAGAACCTGAAAGGCTTGTACGGCCGTGGGTGGCCATTCCTTGGCATCAGCCCCCCTCCAGGTAAGGGCCGTCAAAGGGGCTACCAGGCTGGAGTAGTGTGGGATGAATTGGCGATAGAAATTGGCGAAGCCCAGGAAATGCTGAAGCGCCTTAACTCCCCGTGGTTGCGGCCAGTTCTTAATGGCGGCAACCTTGTCGGGGTCCATATGGAAGCCTGTGGAGGAAACGATGTACCCCAAAAAGGGTAAAGACTCCTGCTCGAATTGGCACTTCTCTAATTTGGCGTAAAGCCGATTCTCCCTCAGTCTCTGGAGTACTTGGCAGACGTGTTGACAGTGTGACTCAAGGTCCCGGGAGTATATTAGTACATCGTCAAGGTACACTATAACAGAGGTATGTAGCATGTCACGAAGTACCTCATTCATGAGATTCTGGAACACAGCAGGGGCATTACAGAGTCCGAAGGGCATGATGAGGTACTCGTAATGGCCGTCCCTGGTATTGAAGGTGGTCTTCCACTCATCCTCCGGACGGATTCTTACAAGATTGTAGGCCCCCCTGAGGTCCAGCTTGGTAAATACTTTGGCCCCTTGAAGGCGATCCAAGAGTTCGGGAATCAAGGGCAACGGGTAGCGATCACGCCAGGTAATGTGGTTCAAGCCCCGGTAGTCGATACAGGGCCGAAGAGACCCATCCTTTTTCCCCACGAAGAAGAATCCGGCCCCAGCCGGGGAATTTGAGGGTCTGATGAAGCCCCGCTCCAAGTTTTCCTTGATATATGCGGACATGGCCTGGGTCTCAGGCAGGGATAACGGGTACACTCGTCCGCGAGGTGGTGTGGTACCCGGCAACAGGTTAATTGTGCAATCGAAGGGCCGATGCTCGGGAAGCAACTCGGCCTTCTCCTTGGAGAAGACGTCCCGGAAGGCGTGGTACTGCGGAGGTATGGCTAGAGGCGCCGTTAGAAGTGGAAGCGTGGGTCGTACGCAGGCAGGGAGACACTGACGGAAACATGTGGTCCCCCATGAAGTGATCTGGAGCGAGGTCCAGTCTATCACCGGAGAATGTTTTCTTAGCCACGGTAACCCTAGAATAACAGGGTGAATGGACTTCTCCAGGATAAGGAAGGAGATCTGCTCAGTATGAAGGACCCCGACCTGAAGCTTGAGAGAGCGAGTCCAAGTGGAGATAGACCCGGGAAGCGGGATCCCCTGGATGGAAGATACCCGTACGGGGGGCTCCTGGGGCTGGGTCTCCAACTGCAGTTGCTGTACAAGGTCTCGGAGAATAAAATTCCCCCCGGCCCCGGAGTCAAGCAGGGCTAAAGCGTCGAAGGCCCCCTCCAGGAGGCACAGTCGTACTGGAATAGTACATGGGGAGTTCGAGGAGGTGTTGCCTAGAGTCAACTCCCCGCTAGACTCTAGGTTCGGGCGTTTCCCGGGCGCTCGGTACAGCGGGCCAGAAAGTGCCCCTTACCACCACAATAGAGACACAAGCCCTGGGAGCGACGCCGCTTTCGTTCCTCCGAAGAGAGGGGACCCCGGCCCAACTTCATGGGTTCCTCGCCCTGAGTGGTAGTCGGGGCGGGCGGCGACGGCCGGCCCCGAGGAGGCGTGGTCCTACAGGTGGACTGTCCCTGAGTGGTTTTCCGCTCCCGGAAGTGGCGCTGAATCCGTCGGTCGACACGACCTGCCAGTTCAATCAGCTCATGGAGGTCGTCCAGGAGGTCTCGTCTGGCTAATTCATCCTGGAGGCGTGGGGAGAGCCCCTCCAGGAAAATGCCATGCAGACTGTCGGCTCCCCAACCCAATTCAGTGGCAAGAGTCTGGAACTCCATGGCAAACTCCTCCAGAGGACGGTTCCCTTGTCGTAGTTGGAGTAGTTCCGAGGCGGCCGTGGAAGCACGAGACGACTCGTCGAAAATCCTTCGGAAGGATTTGACGAACTGGATGAGGCTGCCTAAACGGGAATCCTGACGCTCCCAGAGAGACGAAGCCCACGCCAGGGGCCTCCCATCCAGGAGGGAAATGATGTAGCTTGTCTTCACGTGGTCAGTAGGAAATTGTGCAGACAGCAGGTTAAAGCGGATATAGCACTGGTTAAGGAAACCTCAACAAGATTTCGTGTCCCCCGAATATCGGGACGGAGCAGGCATCTGGACAGGGACGGTGGGTCCGGGATTGGTCCGGGATGTAGACGCCGTAGAGCTGGCAGCGGAGGCCCCCTCGACTCGGTCTGCTAACCGTTGGACCGTCGACATCAGAGTGTCGAGGCAGCTCTGTTGTTGCTGGAGTTTCTGGGCAATGCCCGGGATGGCCTTCAGGCCTGCAAGGTCCGCCGGGTCCATGGCCTTGCAACTTGTTAGGACTTGTGGACCCTTGGGCCAGTCGGGACAAGAGCTGGAAGCTGCGGAGGACCTCGGCTACAGGTCCCAATCGGGAGGCGGCTCGATGGACCGGGGTAGGCTTGAATGCCGGAACTGGGCGGAGTCCTATGCGACCAAGGACTCGAGGATGATACGGAGGCTGGACAGCGTTGGGCCCTGGAATAGGGATCTCTTCACCCTGGAGACCGGCGCTCCCCCGAGAGGAGCTCGTAGGAGCCCAGCCGCTGGGACTTTTGGAGATTAGCCCTGGAAGCCGGAGCCCCCCCAGGAGGAGCCTGTAGGAACCCAGCCGCTGGGACTTAGGAGAATCTTCGGGCCAGTGGAGCGGTGAAGATCCGAGACGGAGTCCAGGAAGGCAATAATTCGGAGTCGAAGGTGGAGCCGGGTCAAGCCAGAGATCAGAAGTCGTACCGAAGCCAAAGGACAATTCCGGAAGCGGAGTCAGGGACGGAGCCAGGTCAAGCCAGAGGTCAGAAGTCGTACCGAAGCCAAAGGACAGATCCAGAAACGGAGTCAGGAACGGAGCCAGGTCAATCCAGAGGTCAGAAGTCGTACCGAAGCCAAGGGACAGATCCAGGGACGGAGCCAGGGACCGATCCAGGGACGGAGCCAGGTCAAGACGGAGAATGGTCAGCAGGCAAGCCGGATCGGAGCGAAGCTGGAACCAGGAACGCAGCAACTGAAGACAGGAACCCTGTGAACCTCGTTGCAAGGCCAGGAACGCTGTGACTGCAGGGCTTAAATAGCCCTGCAGCGTCTGACGTCACCAGCCGACTTCCTGAATCTCCCGCGCTGGCCCCTTTAAATGCAGAGGCCTGCCGCGCACACGCACGGCTAGGGGGCAGGGCCAGCCGCGGGAGGACGCCGGCTGCTCGCTCGGCGTGGAAGCGCCATGCCCAGGGCCTGCATGGCCCGAAGGCAGCTCGAGGGGGGCTGGGACCGAGCCGGCGGTAAGTGGCGGTCCCGGGGCCGACCCGGGATCGCAACATAAATGGTCAAGTTTCTCAAAGGAGAAAAGTGAATAGTGGAGTGGTTGCTTTTTAACATTTATAAATGACTTATAGATGGATACATCCAGTGAGGTGATTAATTTTCTGATGACAGAAAATGATTCAAAGTTGTTCAATCACAAGAGGACCTTGTGAAACTGGGCATCCAAATGGCAAATAATATTTAATGTGGTCAAGGGCAAAGTGATGCACGCAGGGTACAGCAACCCAAACTATACCTACAGGATGTAAGGTTCCACATTGGGAGTCACCACCCAGGAAAAGGATGTGGGCATCATTGTGGATAATATGTTGAAATCCTCAGCTCAGTGTGCAGTAGCAGCCAAGAAAAGTAATAGAATGCTAGGAAATATTAGGAAAGGAATGGAAAATAAAACAGAGGATATCATAATGCCACTATTGCTCTAAGGTATGATTGCACCTTGAGTATTATATGCAATTCTGGTCACCGAATCTCAAAAAAGATATAGCAGAAATAGAAAAAGTACAGAGAAGAGCGACCAAAATGATAAAGAAGACAGAATTATTCTCCTATGAACAAAGCTTAGAAAGTTTGGACTCTTCAGCTTGGAGAAGAAACGGCTGATAATGTATGACATGGAATGGGTAAATGCAAATTGGTAGTTTACTCCTTCAAAAAGTACAAAGACTAGGGGACATGCAATGAAGTTACTAGATAATACATTTAAGACAAATTGGAGAAAATATTTTCTTACTCAACACATAATTAGACTCTGGAATTCGTTGTGTGAGGATGTGGGAAAAGCTGTTAGCGTAGGTGGATTTAAAAAAGATTTGGACAAGTTCTTGGAAGAAAAATCCATAAACCATTATTGTTGGACTTGGGGAAATCCACTTCTTATCCTTGAGATAAGCAGCATGGAATCTATTGCCTTTTGGTATTCTGCCAGGTACTCGTTACCTGGATTGGCTACTGTTGGAAACAGGATACTGGGCTTAATGGACCCTTGGTCTCACCCAGAATGGCAAATCTTATATTCTTATAGAATCTCATTCAAAAAAAGACCAAGGGGCTCATGGGAACTCCCACATATGCTCACTAGTAAAACTTTAGTAAGCTAGAGAGATGGAAGTCTGTTCAACACTGCTGGATGATGTCACCCACGTGTCATGGCTAATTCAGCCCTGGTAGTTGATGAGGAAACAGATTCCTAAAGTATGGAGTACACTTGCACAAATAAAATGAACTCTTTTTTTGATCCTTTTGGGAATTGTCCTCTTTATAGAAGCACTTAACAGAGGACAATATGATAGAGAAAAATCATCTGCCCTTGTTCAGAACAATGCCTATGATTATACAGAAGCCTTAAAAACTATAATTAAAATGACTAGATGGCTTGGGATTGTTTCAGAGAACTTGAGCTTATTGCCTTAACTGGGTGGCCTAGACAGCAGGCACAGAAAAGCAACCTTTCCCCCCTTTATGAAGATGGTTAAGATTTAGACTAGCTTGGCATAGTACACTCTTACATATCCTTGCACAGATCGAATGATTTACCTCTACGTGAAAGTCTTGTGTCTGCATCTGTATCAACAAAGAGCTTCATCTGGAACATATCTCTGATGTCTTGTGTGTAGAACGCCAGGATCCCCTCAAAGAGGACCACATCAGCTGGGTATACAATGACCGTCTCTTCCTTCCTGCCAGCACATAACAGAGGCAAATTTAAAAATGTGTCGCAAAAAAACACCAGCTCACACCATTTCCAGCATTCCTGTACTTAAATCATTTTCTTTGTCAATTCCATGCCAGTGGGAACCACAAGTACTTTACATAGCCACATAATTTGCACCTATTTTACAGGTGCAGACCTGCCCTAACCCTGCTCCCTTGGGCACAGGCAAAAGTATGTTTGCTGTGAAACCACATGCATACTTTTACCTGTATTTTGGAAAGAAGAGGGAGGCAATTTTCAAAACAGCCCCATCTAGCTGCGTTAATCTGCTTTAATGTAACTACTTCACTTTGGAAATTGTCCTCTACATAATCTGATGGTAGTGTCCCTTCATGCCATTCTCCAAGACTCTATGTCTGAACCCACTGACAATTTTTTTACATTCTGAGGAGCCTTGTTGCACTGCAGGTTTCAAGATTTATGCAGTAATTTCAATCCAAATAAAGCCACAACTATTTTTGGCAGTTGTATGGAAACCAAATGTAGCACATATCACATTAGCTACGGTATGTCATCTCCATTACTTTAGAAGCCAGTCAGCATGGTTAGAAGAAAATTTTCTAAAGTTCTGTTTCTTCCAATGCATTCCAATGGAATAAAATATTCACAGTGAAATAAAACCCAAATTTTAATGGAAAACCATAGCAGCAGCAGCACTGCTATAGAAATAGTCATCATGCTCCTTCGTCTGCTTTACCATTTAATTGCGAGGGCAAAATAGCTCACCAAAAACAAATAATTTGCACATGGCCTCTTTTATCCAAATGTGCTTTACAATTTAATTCTTGAACATGTACAAAAGCCAGCTCAGTGCTACCCCCAGAGAAGAGGTCTGATAGTTTCACTCCATACAAAATAGCCATTGCCACCTGGCAGAAGGAAGAAGGAACCCACTCATTTACAATGCAACTTGCTCTAGCTCATACCTACACAGATAGAGCTTGTCCTAAGCAGTGTAACACACAACAGAGCTAAAATGCAGCATGAACACTATAATATTTCTCAAATGTTTTCAAGTATTGTACAGAGCAGAGCTGAGAAACTCCTCTTCTCACAAAAATTCATAGTATGTGAATTTTTTTTATTTCCATGATAAAGGTTCACAAATATGAAAAATGCTTCGCCATTGCTAAGTGCAGATGGGTTCAGAAACAGCACATATCTGATTTGTGGTTTATTAAATTTGATATTACCACATGTTCAAACAAGCCAAGCCGTTAACAAAAGCAAAAAAATACATGGCTTCATTTTCCATGATGCTTAACATAAAATATGATATAAAAGTGGCTTCCTGTTTTTAAACCCAACTTTCACAAGTCAAATCTGCTCTTTTTCCTGTTTTGACACATTAAATATACAAATTGAACTTGAAATTAAAGTTATTTCAAAATCCCTTTCATCCCCAATAAGTAGCAAATCAAACAAAAGAAGGAATTCCAAAAGGTAAAGGAAAATGAGAGAACAAAACGATTGTCAATACGAAGCAAAAAGGAAAAGGGTGAAGCAGGCTAGGAATTATTTTCAGCTTCTCCTAATAGCAATGGCGGCAGCAGCAGCCCACCTGTGCAGACTCTTTGCACAGGCAAGCTACAATTCTTGTCTGTATGCAAGATTCCTGATACAATGCCAGTGCTTAGGAACAACATATTATATATAGTGACATATAAGTTCATTAGAATGTTTTGTATACAATAATAAAAATTTTTTCTATCAAAAATCTTCAAAAAACATTTAATTTCTATTCATCGTTGGATACATAGGTCCTCATTTACCAATATCGCATTGGTAACGCATTGGTACCACCTGCGTTAAAAAACAGGGTGTTCCCATGCAAATGAGTGTTTTTTCGTGCATCAGGAAAACTTCGCGGGTCGCGAAGTTTTCGCGAATTGCGAATCCATTTTCGCGATTCGCGATAAAAAGTCTAAAAAATCATTGCGGTGCACGAAGTTGTCGCGGTACACGAATCAAAGTGAAACCAAGTACCGCGTCCCGCGATAATGTTTCATGTATAAAAGGTCACTTCCTGCCCCTCCTCCTTTGAGGGTTTAGAAGGAGTTTTGGAGAGAGGTAGGAGTTGGAGGTTATAGTTGGAGGTAGTTGCTTTTGAATTTGATTACTGAGTGCGGTGTCTTGTTTAATTGTGGTCATCTGTTTCCCTTTACCTGTGTCTTTTGTAATCTCTGTTGGAGTGCAAGTTTGTCAGTTTACTGTTTGTTCCTATCTGTGTGGAGGAGGAGGAGGAGGAGTGTGGTGGTGGTGGTGAGGAGGAGGAGGAGTGTGGTGGTCGTGGTGCTGGTGGTGAGGAGGAGGAGGAGGACTGTGGTGATGGTGGTGGTGCTGGTGGTGAGGAGGAGGAGTGTAGTGGTGGTGGTGGTGTGGAGGAGGAGGAGGAGTGTGGTGGAGGATGGAGCGTGAGAGGAGTGGTAGGAGAGGAGAGAAGAGGGGAGTTGAGAGTAGGGGGAGGGGGAGGGAGGAGGAGGAAGAGGGACCTAGTGGTAGGGGTATGAGGAGTAGGAGCAGGAACAGGGGTAGTGGGAGAGATAGGCAGGAGGGAAGTGATAGGAGGGTGGGGGAGGGGGAGAGGGTGAGGCAGGAGAGAATGGTGGGAAGAGGTAGGGCTAGACAGGCAGGGCAGAGGGGAAGGGAGCAGGAAGTGCAGGGTCAGGTGGGGGGGGGGGGGAGGAAGGGAGTGGGGAACCTGGTGGGTTGGAGAGAGAGGCTAGGGAGGAGACCCCTCCGGAAGTGGCACCCCAACCAGGCAGCCAGGCCAGGGTCAGGCAGCGTGCCATGCGGTTCAGCGTGGAGGACAATGACATGCTGATAGAGGGCGTCCTGCGTCATTATGCGCACTTGTTCGGGAATTTGTCAGTGAAGACCAGCAAGGCAGCGAAGGCACAGATCTGGGCCACCATAGCTGGGGACATCCAAAGGCAAAGTGACATCCCTCGGACCGGGGAGCAGGTGGCCCACCGGTACAGAGACATCAAGACACAGCTGAAATTGAAGATTGCCGAGAGGAACCAGTACATGAGGGACACAGGAGGAAGGTCACCATGTCCCATCAGATTCACCGAGATGGAGAGGTGACTCATGCAGCGGCTGGGACCAGACGTCTTCGAGGGATTGGATCCACGCCTTGATACATCCCACCTCGAAGATGGTAAGTTGCCCTGTACTCCCCCGTCCTGTTCAAGGTTTCTACACAATGTTTAGTTCTTTTTTCTGGTTCTGTTCCCCATGTGCTCCCCAGAACAGTATTGCCCCCCTCCCCACCAGTCAGCAAGTGGCTGTCTGAGCTGTGCAAGCACTGCTGACAACAGTGCACAGGGTCAGTTTGGCCATGTGCTGGGCGCAGCCCTGCACTCAGGGCCCATCCCCCCTCCCCCAGTCAGCAAGTGGCTGTCTGAGCTGTGCAAGAACTGCTGACAACAGTGCACAGGGTCAGTTTGGCCATGTGCTGGGCACAGCCCAGCACTCAGGGCCCATCCCCCCCATGCCATTAGGTACATATAAACAACTTATCTCTACTGTATAAGCAGAATGACATGTTGGTCAAACATTTTGTCCCTGTTTGATGTTACTCTAAGTCAACCAAATGCTGTGGTACTGATGCTGTATATCCATTTTTCCCCAATCTTCTACAGAGCACTCTGGTCCCAGGCAGCAGACCTCTGATGCCAGCTGGGAGGGCCCAGGCACCAGCAGGGATCCACCCGGGCTAAGGCGGCCACCTATGATAACCAGGCCCTTTCACATGGACGCGACGACACAGTGGTCAGAATCGGAGGAGGAGGAAGAGGTGCGGCCCACAATAGCAGCCACAGGCAGCCCCCTTACCCTGAGCGAGGCCCTGGAGGATATCGAGTGGGGGACCTCCCCCACTCCTCTGCACCCAAGCACCCCGAGGAGCTTTGTGGGTACCCCGCCCACTCTACCCACACCAGTAATGTCCCCATGCAGCCCTGCACCAGTAGCTGGGGCAGCGATGCCACTGGCACATCCCCCTGCACCAGAGGAACCTCCAGCAGTGCCACCCGTCCAACCACACCCGGAACCGATGACTACCACTCAAGCGCAACACATATGGATGGAACTGCGTGGCCTGAGGAGAGCCATGAGACAGCAGAGGCGCGACTCCCAGCTCCAGACTGCAGCCATCACACAGGTAGGCAACATCATCTCAGGAGCGATTGGCATACTGAATACCATTTTGATGCAAATCCTGCAGTGGATGCCGGACCAGCAGGCCTCATCATCTGCAACCTCAACACCCCAGCCAAGTCCCTCAGGGTCCCGAAGCCACAGGGGCCGTCCCCCCAAGAACCTGCCACCTCCCAGCAGACCATCGCGACGTGGCAAGGGGCCCTGAGGGGACCAACATGTCCCATAAACTGGGTATGGGCAGGTACTCCCAGCCACCACTGGGATGGACACCCCACAGAGGTGCAGTGCCGTCGAGATGGAAGAGGATGCCCCACTGCCTGCTCCCCACAGAGGTGCAGTGCCGTCGAGATGGAAGAGGATGCCCCACTGCCTGCTCCCCACAGAGGTGCAGTGCCGTCGAGATGGAAGAGGAAGCCCCACTGCCTGCTCTCCACAGAGGTGCAGTGCCGTCGAGATGGAAGAGGAAGCCCCACTGCCTGCTCCCCACAGAGGTGCAGTGCCATCGAGATGGAAGAGGAAGCCCACTGCCTGCTCCCCACTGAAGTGCAGTGCCGTTGAGATGGAAGAGGATACTCCACTGCCTGTTCTCCACAGAGGTGCAGTGCCGTCGAGATGGAAGAGGATACTCCACTGCCTGCTCCCCACAGAGGTGCAGTGCCGTCGAGATGGAAGAGGATGCCCCACTGCCTGCTCCCCACAGAGGTGCAGTGCCGTCGAGATGGAAGAGGATTCCCCATGCAAAGCTGATGAGGCGCCACCTCCCACCCACCTGCTCCCCTGGCTCACCGGCATCCGCTGCGCCACTCTGCTGTGTGCCACCGCCATCCACTGCGCCACTCTGCTGTGTGCCACCGCCATCCACTGCGCCACTCTGTGTGCTACCGCCATCCGCTGCGCCACTCTGCTGTGTGCCACCGCCATCCGCTGCGCCACTCTGCTGTGTGCCACCTTCTGTTCTCAAGGGCTGCAAATTCTGGCAGTGTGCTGTAGGATGACTGGTCTGCTGAAGGGCTGTTAAATGCTGGTTGTGGGGTGCGTTCTGTGCCTCATGTCTCCAAATGCCACGTGCTCTGTGTCGTCCTGGGCCTCCTCCTGCTGCTGTGTCGTCCTGGGTCTCCTGCTGCTGCCATGCCTCTGCTGTGTCGTCCTGGGTCTCCTACTGCTGCTGTGTCGTCCTGGGTCTCCTCCTGCTGCCATGCCGCTGCTGTCTGTTCCTGGCCCTTCAATGCTGTAGCCAGACCCTTCATGTTTTTGCCTGTTGCCTACATGCTGAACCGCTGGATACCTTGTCTGCTGGCTGGACTTTCACTCTGCTGGCTGGCCTCTCAGGCTGTCCCCTTTCAGTGCACTCTTTCAACATGGACCGCCTGGGGCCTGGACTTTCACTCTGCTGGCTGGCCTCTCAGGCTGTCCCCTTTCAGTGCACTCTTTCAACATGGACCGCTGGGGCCTGGACTTTCACTCTGCTGGCTGGCCTCTCAGGCTGTCCCCTTTCAGTGCACTCTTTCAACATGGACTGCCTGGGGCCTGGACTTTCACTCTGCTGGCTGGCCTCTCAGGCTGTCCCCTTTCAGTGCACTCTTTCAACATGGACCGCCTGGGGCCTGGACTTTCACTCTGCTGGCTGGCCTCTCAGGCTGTCCCCTTTCAGTGCACTCTTTCAACATGGACCGCCTGGGGCCTATGCCTGTCTACACATTGTATACTGACCAGCAGTAATCTATGTATTACAGTATCCAAGCTATTGGGGTGCCACTTCCTGTTTCTCCATTCCTAGGTAATCATGCTTTGCCAGTACTGATAACACCCACTACCTGCATATGTGTATATACTGCTGATGGTGGAGTGATGCAGTCCGGAATTGGATCACTTTGGATCTATTAGCTATCTAGTACTTGCAGATAATGAATACCTAGGAACATCAATTGTATGCTGTTACTGCTGACCTAATACTTGACTATACCCTGCAGAATGTTGTCAGGAATAAATATCCTGTTTAACCTGCCACCTTTTGTGTCCTCGTTATGTTCTTAATGTGCCCTTGGTGTACACCCGCCACACCTTGCATGCTGTATCCCACATTGCACCAATGCTGAGTTTTCGAACTGGACCCTGCCTGAGGTTCAGTATAGCAACATCTGCACCTGTCTTTCACATACCTTACAGAGTAAAAAATAGGGGAGTACCAGACATGTCTCTTGACAGTAGAAGAGGTATTGTTCCTCAGTACAGGGAATGCACAGTAATGGAGCGTGCTGATGTATGCCAACTCTCCTGATCTGTGAGGAAAGGGGAAGGGGTGGCCAGCTGTCTATTGCAATAGCAGTGCTCATGTCATGCACTGTTGGCGGTGAGGAGTCCAGACACGTATTTCTTACCTGGGTTCATTATCGTACCTATCTCTGCATGCCAAACACCATGTATGTGAGGCTAACTGATGCTAAGGTACTAACCGACGTTGCTTCCTAGATTGGTCTCTCACCTGTGCAGGTAAACGGAAGATGCCTTCCACCACTGCTGGGTGACTGACCGAGAGGTTGCCAACCTCTGGTGCCATGCACGACATCCATGATAGTGGTGGGGCATGCACACTCTTAATTTCCAGGCACCATTGGCATACAATACTGTGTAGCCCTTTCCAGCTGTACATGCTAAGCATCTACCCTGTGAAATATCAGTGTACATCCCCACTATGGCAGCATGGTTGTGTGCCAGGAAAGGCTTCCTATAGTTACTGCCTTAGCATTAAGGTTGTGGGCCACTGAAACGTGAGGCAGGGAAGGGTAATGTTGCTATCTGCATGCCGTGTATTAAAGGAGTTGCACAGACTGTCAGCAGGCAGCTAAGTGTGCTGTTAGTTGTACGGAGAGGGGACGATATTAATGCAAATCTGTCATACCTGTTTACAGGGTGCAAGCGGTGTAAGGCATACTCAACAGGCCTTAAGTGTGTTTAGTGGGTGTCCATGTGCACACAGATGTGGTGACTGCTGGTGTGCAGTCACTGTTAATCACCCATATAGGAATTTGGGGGTCTGAAAAGCGCAAAGATTGCAAGAAGGGGGTCACCATCCGTAGTGATACACATGCCTCCGGTGCCGTCGCCCAGCTGTGGGGTGTGCATGGACCCTTTAGAATGTGGGCCACATCCACCATGTGAACACTATCTGACGGCCAACACTGTGTGGTCCACACTCCTACACTGTCTTAACATAGTTCACCTCGCCACACACACATACAAGCCACTGTACAAGGATAACTGTCATTGTTGATGGCGCATGTTCTTTGGATAACCAGTACAGTCCAGTGACCGGTATCTGTCAGTGTTGACAGATACTTGGTATAGTTTACTGACTCTTAACAGAACCACTACCATTAACATTAACCATTAACTTTAACATTCTACAGAACCCCAGTGGACTTTCCTCCCTACAGGTGTGCAGTTGCGAAAGGTTACAGGTAAGCAATTTAGCTCACACATCATACCAGCAGAGTATTTGATTTTCCACATACTGTATGACCTGTGTCACCATCACATAATATACCCACCTCATCCCTGTTGTTCTACATACTCTGTCTTGAATCTCCTGTACCTGCAAGCCTTTATTCAGGGACATTATGTGGATGGGACGTATACCCTCCCAACGTTGCAATATGGGTGCATCTATGTCACTCGGAGGGACATGTAGGCCCAGGTCTGGCCCATATTCCCTCTATTCTTGCACACTGCTCTGTTACTGTTACAGGGAGAACCCCTGTCCGCCAGCTCCTGTGGAATACATACTTGGGCAGCGAGGTAAAGGGGTCTTCTCCACCTATGGCCTGTCAGCCATTGCCACAGGTCATACAGTATGTGCAATCAGTAATATTCCGCTGATAATGATGTGTGAGCCACAGTGGTTACCTGTAAACTTCTGAACAGCACACCTGTAGGGAGGTTAGTCCATTGGGGTTCTGCAGCATTTAAATGATAGTGGTTCTGTTAAGAGTCAGTAAAGTATTAAGAATATTTGTATCACTGGGTGTCACACACAATTCAGTAATTAATTATGACTCATTTGTGCGGCCATGGAGGACAGAATCCCTGACTGAAGGTCTGCCACTGCAGGTGGACATCTGGAAGCTCTCAGCCCTCGACCTCTTGCCATACAGGGTGTAAGGTGTTGCCTACATGTCCACACCAGTGTGTGGCCTGTGTATGTAGTGGTTGACAGGCCAGGTGCAACACTGAACACACTGCCATGCTATTTGTCAGCACCCTTAGGCACATCTTGCTTCACGACCACATTCCACGTCATGAAGGACAGGTAGCCATGTGTGAGGATACAGCATGTAACGTTCTGCCTGTTTAACGTCTGCCCATCCAGCTTGTGGAACTCCTGGACCACAGAACTGTGGCGCAGCTTGGAGCACAATTGTTAAGGATGCACATGTGCTTGGCCAAGTGTGATGTTTAACAACACTGTAGCTGGGCATGGCATCAGCTCATGGCAATGTTGGCCCTCTTTATATACCCTTGAGGAGGACATCTCCGGGTGCAGCCTGGTGGTGTGCTGGCAGAAGGGTGTACCCTTATAAGGTACAGTACATGGAGGCTCTATGTGTAAATCTGCATGGTATCATGGTTGAGGGGCTAACGTGAGAGCGGTTGGTGCAAAGGGAGGCTGTGTTACGCAGAGGTTAGGTACCACCTGTCACCCAAGATGTCATCCTGGTATGGGCTGGTGCAGTGGCCACCAACATTGTTGTCCTAAGGGCTGCGACACACACAGACACGTGGCATTTACACTAGTTGCGTGGGATGTGCATGCATGTATTGTGGGCGGACTGGGTGTAGACCGAACATCATCCCAACTGTTCACCTTCCTGCCCAGCGTACCATTGTACTGTACCGTATGAGGGCGACAGTGCAGTGAATCCTACATACGTTATGAGCCACAAATGTTTCCACTATTATGATAGAGGCAGACATTGGTTTATCACCCTGTCTGAACCCCTGTCATCCTCATCACTGCAAGTAGCAAGCGTGGCAACCGCTGTTGCAGGACAGTAATGTGTGTCAGCTAGTGGATTATCACACACACCCATGCATGTGCTGGTGTTCCAAACAGCTCTGAAATATGGTGTGCAAAGGTTGTGTGCTGAAAGGCTATTCGCCTGTATCCGGAGACCTCGCACACATTCATTGTTCCCAATCATTGATCACCGATTCTTCCTATGCCACAACCAGGTGACTTGCCACACAGGGGGAGTACACATGTTAGGAAAAGGGAGTGGCCTGTACCTCAATATACCTCATCACCTGCCTAGCCGTATATCTGGCCCCCTTCATGCATACATTCCACCCTGTGCAGCCTCCTTTTGTATTCTGCCACCTCCATATGGGCGACACATGGGTAATGCGGGTTCAGCGAAAGGGTTGCCCTCTATGGACCCGTTTCACATGTGGGTATTTACTTCCTTTATTTGCACATCCGGACCTGTGCTGGACGGCTGTGTGATCATCTGTCAATAGTGACATTAGTTAGTCATCATACTCAACAGTAAGGCTGTAGAGCCAACACAGTTATGATTGGCTGTGTTTGCACGAGCATCAATGACTGTTTGTCTGCTCACCAGGAGCGTGCTGTAGGGGTACAAATGGCTAGTCGGAGGTGCGTCCCCAGTCCACAAAATGCCTTCTGTGCTATGGAACCAACTGCGGTGGCTTACGTGGTACCAGCCACACCCTGATCCTTGCCTTGTGCCGCTGTGACCCTTTTGTGGGCACTTGCGCTGCCCATCTGTTGCGGCCCTGTCCGAAGAGGCACTCTTTTACAGTCCTGCGAGCCTCATTGGCCTTTTGCGCACATCTCCATGTTTGAAAACATTGCAGCCAGCTACTTTCGGGACCTTATAGACATTGGAAGGGCACTTGACAGCACATTGAGGGGGACTGCATCCTTGTCACATCCACCTGTGAGTCCTCTTGTGAGGACTCACCCCTCAGTAATGGCCATCGATCACACAATAGAGTGGTATACACATGCATGCATCCTCCCTCTGCCACCCTGGCCAATCAGCTGTGCTGCTGGTGACGGCCTGTCTGCGAGGTGGCTGCCAACAGTCAGGCCATCACCATTCTGGCGAAATATGTGAGATGTGGGTGGGTACCCCTATGTCGCAGCTCAGTGCAGACAGCACTGCTGACAATTTCTATACCGGCATTCATGAAGCATTCACATCATGTCGGTTTACATAAAAACAGGGGTGCAATGAATACAACAAAGAACATAAATAAACGTGAAGAAGAGATGCAGTTACAATTAACAAGGGCTAATGAACTGGGGTGGAGGAAATAAAGAGAGATAGAGGCGGTTGATTATATACAAGTGTACAATATATACAGAGTACAGTATTTATAGCTGCTGTGTAGAATATTTGTTGGTGGGGCGTGTTAGATGGAGTTCGGGAAAGCTTGCCTGAACAGCCATGTCTTGAGTCTTTTCCTAAAGGTTAGGAGGCATGGCTCATTTCTGAGATCTGGGGGGATGGGCCTGCTGTGGAAAAGGCTCGGTCTCTTAAGGTGCTGTGATTAGTGGTTTTGGTAGGTGGAACATGGAGGCATCCTCTGAAGGCTTCTCTGGTCGGTCTTGTGTAAGCGGAGGGGAACTTGTAGGTGGATAGTGGTATGTTGGTGAATAATTTTGTATATCAAGGTGATGGATTTGTAAATGACTCTGAAATGAATTGGTAACCAGTGGAGGTCTTTTAGGACTGGGGAGATGTGGTCTCTTTTCCTGGTGTTTGTTAGTAGACGGGCTGCTGCATTTTGAACCATTTGGAGCGGTTTGGTGTATGAGGAAGGGAGACCAAGTAAAGTAGAGTTGCAGTAGTCTAGCTTAGAGAAAATGAGAGCTTGGAGGATGGTTCTGAAGTCTTTGGCATGGAAGAAGGGTCTTATCCTTTTTAAAACTTGCAGTTTGTAGAAGCAGTCTTTGGTAGTTTTATTGATGGAGGCTTTGAAGTTCAGCTTATTGTCGATTAGCACACCAAGATCCCTCACTTGAGTGGTTTGTGGATTGGTTGGGCGACAAGCGGTGAGATTGCTGTTATCAGGAGTTATGAGTAATATTTCGGTTTTGGAGGAGTTTAGTACAAGATTTAGGCTGTTGAGGAGGCTTTTGATTTCTAGGTGACAGGACTCCCAGTAGTCGAGGGTTTTTGAGTATGAATCTTTGATGGGGATCAGGATCTGGATGTCGTCTGCATACAGAAAGTGTTTTAAGTTGAGGTTGGTGAGGAGTTGGCAGAGCGGTAGTAGGTAAATATTAAAGAGTGTAGGGGATAAAGATGAGCCTTGTGGGACTCCAATGGTTGAGACGTGGCGTGATGATTCTTTGTTCTGGATTTTGACCTTATAACCTCTGTTGGTGAGAAACGATTTGAACCAGGAGAGAGCCGATCCAGAAATTCCTATTGCAGCTAACTGGTTGATGAGGATGGAGTGATTGACGGTATCAAAGGCTGCCGAGAGATCCAGAAGGACCAATAGAAAGGATTGACCTTTGTCTAGACCTAGGATAAGGAGGTCTGTAAGGGAGGTAAGGAGGGATTCTGTGCCTAGATTTTTGCGGAATCTATGTTGCGAGGCAGATAGAAGTTTGTTATCTTCAATGTAGTCCGATAGTTGAGAGTTCACAAGCCTTTCCATAATCTTAGCGATGAAGGGGAGATTGGCTATTGGGCGGTAATTGTTGGGGTCTTTTGGTTCCAGATTGGGGTTTTTTTAGGAGTGGTTTGAGTGAGGCCTGTTTGAGGTCTTCTGGGAAGGAACCGTGGGAGAGAGAACAGTTGATGATGTCCGCCAGTGTTTTGGAGATGGTGTCTGGGATTGAGAGGAGACGTTTGGTGGGAATATGGTCCGCCGGGTGCGAAGATGGTTTCATTCTTCTAAGGATGGTTTGAATGTCGGAGGCGGAGGTAGGTTCAAAAATTTCAAGGTGAGTGTTTTTGATGGGGGGCAGTAGAGCCGATGGTAGGGGGGCGATCTTAGAGGGAAGTTGAGTAAGAAGATTCGTGATTTTATTTTGAAAAAAGAGAGCGAGTTCTTCTGCTTTAGATTGAGCTTGATTACTGGGGCATTCTGGTGAGGGTACTTGAGTAAGGGAGGAAACATAGGCGAATAGAGCTTTAGCGTCAAAGACCATGTTGTGAATTTTGGATGCATAAAAATCTCTTTTTGACTTAGAGGTGGAGGCCTTGTACTGTTGTAGTGTGAGTTTGTAGGCAGAGAGTGTGCTGGCGCTTGGAGTTTTCTGCCAGTTAGATTCCTTTTGTCTTAAATTTTGTTTGAGCCTTCTAAGTTCATTGGTGAACCAGGGTTGTCTTTTGGAGGCATTTGGGTGGGATTTTTTTATTGTTAGAGGACAGAGCTTGTTGGCTATGGTTTCTGAGATTGTATTCCAGGAGCGGAGGGCAGTGTTGGGGTCGGTGAGATCTATAGTGGGAAGGTGTTGGGTCAGATGATTGTTGAGGTCATCAGGGGGGCAAGCTTTCCTGTAGTGAAAGGAAGGTGAAGGTGTAAGAGGGGCACTAGATTTTTCCAGCAGGAATGAGGTAGAGATCAAGGAGTGATCCGACCAGGGTACCTTCATATTTTTCGGCGGGGAGGACGATTTTATGCCTTTGTTGATAAAGATCAGGTCCAGCGTATGACCTGCTTTGTGTGTCGGGTTATTGACTATTTGGGTAAAGCCCATCGCTGAGAAGGCTAGGAGCAGTGTTTGGCAGCTGGGGGAGAGAGAAGGGTTGTCTATGTGTAGATTGAAATCTCCTAATATTATTGCTGGGGTGTCCAGGTTGAGGAGTGTTGTGGTTATTTCGATGATGGGTGAGACATCGGATTCTATGAGGCCCGGGGGGGGCGGGGGGGCATAGACGAGAAGGATTTGAAGCTGGTGTGATGTGAAGAAGCCAATTTCAAGTTTGGTATCGGAGTGGATCGGGTGGAGCGAGAACCTGAGGTCTTTTTTAGTTGCAAGGAGGATTCCCCCTCCCCTCTTTTTCAGTTTAGGAAGGGAGAAGTTGTCGTAAGTTAGCATCGGTAACTGGTTTATTATTGCAGTATCTGAGGGTTTCAGCCAGGTTTCAGTTATTGCGCAAATGTCCGGCTTAGCGTCGGTGAGGTAGTCTGAGGATTATGGATTTTTTGGTCAGAGATTGCGCATTGAATAGAGATAGGGTAAATAGAGTGAGGCCTAGGAGTTGGGTTATCGGAGCAACTAGGATTGGTGTAAGTGTTTTTAGGTTGCGATAGTATGCTTGTCTGGTTGGAATTCTTTTCTGAGATAAGCAGTGATGTAGGATTGGGATTGGGAAGGTTGGATGCATTTTAGAAGCTTGATCTATTTTAGATGTTGGAGTCGTCAGAGCGGATGCTGGAGTCGTCTGAGTAGTTTGATTTGTCTGTGTCTGGAGTTGTTTGAGTGGTAGTTGGAGTCCCGGTGAGTCGTCTGAGTCTGGAATTGTCTGAGTAGTTTGATTTGTCTGAGTCTGGAATTGTTTGAGTGGTGGCTGGAGCCCCGGTGAGTCGTCTGAGTCTGGAATTGTCTGAGTAGTTGGAGTTGTCTGAGTCATCAGTTGTTGAGCGGGTGCAGTTCTGGAGCGCAACGAGGTGCACTTCTGGAGCGCAAGGAGGTGCACTTCTGGAGCGCAGGAAGGAAGGAAGGGGTAAACAAAGGGGCCCGGAGGTAGGGGTGAGTGTAAAAGAGCCTAAAAAGAGCCTTACCCCGATGGGCCTACCGCCGGCTTTGAGGCTCTCCCTCCCAGCTTCCTTTGAGGTCCTCCTTCGGGGGTATCGCCGCGTGGAAGGCCGGTGGCTAGTCGGAGGTAAGAGGATCTTAAGTTGTCTTACTTCTAGATGAATGAGCCCTGGACCTGGGGCACTCCAAGGGGCGCGCTAAGGGGCAGGCCCCTTAGGTCACGCTCCTTTGGGCGCGCGACGCCGCCGTGAGGATCTTAAATTTAAAGGGGTTCAGCGAGCCTTCTGATAGGCCTGAAGCCTTGCAGGGGGCACGGTTAACTCACCGCGTGGCGTCAGAGGCTTCCCTTCACGGCGTCTGGCCTTTCTCTTTCTCTTTTATGTACGGGCTGCATTAAATGGTGGCTGTGGGTCCCAACAGGGGCCATGTATATCATGAAGAGTCTGACGGCGTGTGTGTGTGCTCGTTCTATGAGCATGCATGGCCAAGTGGCTTTTTCCTTGCTTGTCAGGTGCACTGTGTTGATCACTAACTGCATCATATAATATCTGCCATATCTAGCATGACACAGGTGTGTGGTACCCCTGGGATGGCAGGTGTGCTTTGGACACCAATCCGCAGCTCTGCTGCTATTCCATCAGTAGTTGTACTGTGACTAAGCAGTTCATAATGTTGCTGGGGATATCATGGGCAGGGCGTGACATACTGTACTAATATTCACAGACCATATACATGTACGGTACACAATGTGCACATGAGGACCTCATGATTGACCTTCCTACACATGATACACGGTGGCTGCACCCTTTGCTGCCTAAATTGCCCTGTTGTAACAGCAATGCCCAGCTGCCCATTGAGCCCCCATCACTGGTTTCACAGCCAGAGACGTGATGTGAGCAGCCATAGGTTTCAAGTGGTACTGCATGGATATGTAGGCCAGAACACATGGACATGCATAGTCAGTTACAGGGAGCCCAGTGGAGGGTGTGTGTGAAACAGAATCACCGACCCATGGGAGCTGGCACCGTGACTGATGTTTCATGTCTGTACGACTTGTGTTTATGGAGGCAGATACACAGTATTGGTGGGCCCATGACAGCACACTGGCCTACATACTGCCATAGCTGTGTGGGGGGGCGAACTGTACATGCGTCTTCTTTCCTTCGCTGCGATACCTTGTAGCAGCATACATCCGCCACAACCATGTGCATGCAACCAGATAGCTGCCTGTCCTTTCAGCCAGCTGCAATGACCCCAGAGGTGTGTGGATGTGGGATGCTACAGTGATAAGGGACCTTCAGATAGGTGTGGGCAGCACCAGATGTGCTTTTTTCTCACGCACCCATTCATGAGGCGTCCGGAGGTTGTAGGGATCCTATATGTTCCCTGCTGTGTATTGAGGCTCTGCTGCCTAGGCCCTCACTGATACCAATTGCCTACTGAAGGGTCGTTAGTGTTGCCGCAAGATGCAAATGACACGAATATTGAGGATTGGGAAATAGGGTTAGAGTGACCTAGGTAGGGTTCATTACTCCTAATGGGCATCAATGACCCACCGATATGCATGTTACCGTGATAGCATTAGGGACTGACAGACGTGTGGGCCATTACAGGTACAATTATTGAATGGTGTTAGCAAATCAGGGGAGGTGTGTGAGTGTGTTGTGTCTCATGGGGACAAGTGTGTACAGTACTGTCATCCTTGCTGGGATGTCAGTATGTAGCAAGTGCTGAGTCCAATGGCACCGAATACGTAACACACATACAGCACCTGAGCAGAGCCTTGAGCCAGCCCTTAGCCACCCTATTATGGCCTATACACTCTGAGGTAGAGCACCACCCCTAACTGTTGTTGGGTGGACAGACGTAGCAGGTGAGGCACATAGCAGACTGAAAAGGAGGTCTGCACATGACACTATATCTGACCCCATCAGTGGTCAAACTGGCCTACTGGCCCATGGTTCGGTCCCATGCCAACCTTAAAAGTGTGTCTGTATAAGGTGTTGGCGAACCTGGCTGCCACTGTCTGTGTTTTCATGCCGTCGGGCACGCGCACATGGGGGATCAGGTCTGAGGTCGGGATCTATAGCCACAGGAATTCCATGCTGAAGAGCCACATTATGGAACACACAGCAAAGCAGGATTATCCTAGCAACCTTGGGGGGAGCATACAGTAACGCTTCACCAGTCTTGTCCAGACATTGAAAGCGGCTCTTCAAAAGGCCGATGGTACGTTCGATGACTGAGCGTGTAGCTCTTAAAGCCTCATTATAGGCCAGCTGTCGCGCTGTGGCAGTCTGGAGGATTGGGGTCATAAGCCAGGGCCTGCATCCATAGGCTGCATCTCCTGTAGCAATGAGATAGGCAAGCCATAACAAATAATGAGGTTTGTGTCACATGGGTGTATGTGCTCGATACATGCAGTAAAACCGGATGGTACGAGGCAGCCCATTCCAGTTGCCCCACACCCTATGTGTGTGGCTTCATGATTGCTTTGCCACAGAGCTGGTGTGTGGCTATTAGGCGGTATAGCACGTGAAGGGCCCCTAGACAGTGAGATTTATGTGTTACCTCACTGTCTTTACAGATCACATCCCTGTGTTCAGATCATATGCATCGTGCACTGCAGTCATTGTGTACAGACATATCTGCTCAACTGCACCTTTTATGTAGGTATGCATACCCAATAACATACATGGTGTAAACTGGCTGCCCCTCAATGTGCACAAATGACTAGAAGTGAATATGCAAAGTCTCATGAACGTCAGTACCTCACGAACACCTGTGGATGTGAGTTGCCCTTACATGACAAGTCTAAAGTCACCTGGGACACTGCCAATAGCCATGGCTACACCAAATATGTGTATGCTGTCCACTAGTGCAGTGAGGTGAACAAGCCATGGCACATACAGGCCATACAGGGGCTGCTGTGTACCTGCTGCTTGGCAGCCAATAGGAAGTGGTTGGGTGCATGACCCATTCCACCACTTAAGGTAACACAATGAGCCACTCAGGTCTGTTGTGATGGGGACATATGAGTCCATCCCGACAGGCGTCTACATCACATTTGTGTGCCATTACAGAGATGAACATTCCAAATATGTTAGATGTATGTTAACGTCTATCTTACCTACAAGCCAACCATCGCCATATAGGCCAGCTTCAAATTTGCAAAACAGAGCTGACTGCCTGAGTATGAAGGAATCGTGTGCTGATCCCGGAAAGCTGGACATCACCGAGAGGATCCGCATTCCGGCATCACACACCACTTGTACGTTGAGGGAGTGGAACTGCTTTCTGAGGCGGTAGGCTGCCTCCGTCTGCACTCACGTGGAACGATGGCCACGTGAGTGCAGTCAATAGCTCCAATGACATTCGGAAAGCGGGCAATGTCATAAAAACCACGCTTGATGTCCATCAGGTCCTGTCTGTCGCGCGGGAATGCTATGTAGCGAGGCATGCGGTCCATAACAGCTTCAATGACCTGGTGCAGACACCAGGAAAAGGTGCTCTGTGACATGCCACCCACAACAGCTACCGTGGATTGATTGGAAGGAGCCACTTGCTGTGAAGTGCAGGGCGGCCAAGAGTTTGGGGTCAGGCCGGGGACGGCACGGTTCTTTCGGGTTCGAGACTGAAGGGCACCTCGTATGTCTTCATATATTTCCAGGATGGCACGAGCGCTGAGGCGATATCTGCTGATCACAACATCCTCTGGCATACCCAGCAATGAGGTTCGTGGAAGATAGATCCGCTGCCTGTACCAGCGGCGACGTCGACCAACATCCTGGCGTCTGCGTCGGGCCTGCTCAGCCATGGAGTGCACCTGCCCCATACACTGTGAAGGTGTAGATGGTGTGGAGAAGATACACCTACGAAGAACAGGCCTTTTTATTGGGTAGTAGTACCTTTGTAGGTCGCTGGGGATTGGTTTTCCACATTTTCGTTCATTGCGACAATATCGCGCTGCGCGCTATGCGCCGCAAAACAGTGTATCGCATTTGAAAGAGGTGTAGTTATTGGCCGCGTTAGGAGCCGCGTTAACAGCACAGCCCTTTCGCGGCACGCGATAAGTCCTCCCTACCTTACATTTGCCCCGCCCCAACTCCGCCCCCTGAATACTTAATTCAAAATTTGCATTCGCGAACCGCGATAACTGCTTTTATCGCGGTTTGCGAATTTTTCGCACGCGATAAGGCCGTATCGCGCGCGGTATTTCCTTGGAAAATGACCCCCATAGAGAAAGTAAATATTCACTATAAAAACACATTCATACACACAATCATACTATTAAAAACTTTTTCTTTTAGAAAATCTATATAATACAGTTGTTCCACTTCCTCTTTACAACATTATGGGGTAGATTTTCAAAGGGATATGCGCGTACCCCCCCCCCCCCCCCGAAAACCTACCCCAATCCCCCCCTGTGCGCGCCAAGCCTATTTTGCATAGGCTCGGCGGCGCGCGAAAGCCCCGGGATGCGCATAAGTCCCGGGGCTTGCATGGAGAGGCGTGCCGGGGGCGTGTCAGATGGCATGGCGGTCGTGACGCGGCGTTTCGGGGGCGTGGCGCAGGTGACGCGACATTTCAGGGCGGTGCCGCGGGCGTGGTTTCGGCCCGGGGGCGTTCCGGGGGTGTGGCCATGCCCTCCGGAACAGCCCCCGGGTCAGGTGATGGCGCGCCTGCCTCCGGCAGGCGTAAATCCGGCGATAAAGGTAGGGGGGGTTTAGATAGGGCCGGGGGGGTGGGTTAGGTAGGGGAAGGGAGGGGAAGGTGAGGGGAGGGAACGGAGGCAGGCTGTGCGGCTCGGCGCGCGCAGGCTGCCCAAAATCGGCAGCCTTGCGCGCGCCGATCCCGGATTTTAATGGCTACGCGCGTATCTATTGAAATCCCGCGTACTCTTGTTCGCGCCTGGTGCGCGAACAAAAGTACGCGCTCGCACAAAATTATAAAATCTACCCCTGTATTTCTTCCGTAATTCAATTTCACAAATTCATACTCTCAACATGTTTCGCCGTGCAACCGGCTTCTTCAGGGGAGCTCCATTTTTAGAAAACAGCTGTGTGAGAACATTGAGTGCTCGGGAAATGTTGAGATTACTACCTGATAATCTCCTTTTCCTTAGTGTAGACAGATGGACTCAGAACGAATGGGATAGTATCCGCGTGCTAGCAGTTGGAGACGGATCTGACGTCAGCACGGGGGTATATATATCCCCACAGGAAGCGTAGCAACTCAGTAATCTTCCTTGCAAAAGCTGTTATGGATATGTGTACTGACGCTCAGTGAAAAGTGAAAACAGGATTCCCCTGACCGATTGATAGTAGCTGGAGATTGCCAGCATTTACAACCGGAAGGCGTTGACACCAGGTAGAGTGTACACTCTTATGGAACAGAAGACATGGCTTACCTTGAATCGGTGAAACCCATGTACACAGGCAGCTGGGCGGGATGCTGAGTCCATCTGTCTACACTAAGGAAAAGGAGATTATCAGGTAGTAATCTCAACATTTCCTGGCGTGTAGCCAGATGGACTCAGAACGAATGGGATGTACAAAAGCTTTACTCCCAGCCTGGGCGGGAGGCTGCCTGAGGACCATGTAGAACCGCCCTCGCAAATGCTGAGTCCTCCCTGGCCTGGACATCCAGACGGTAGAATCTGGAGAAGGTATGGAGGGAGGACCACGTCGCCGCTTTACAGATTTCTGCAGGCGACAGCATCCTGGATTCAGCCCAGGATGTCACTTGTGCTCTGGTAGAATGAGCCTTGACTTGTAGAGGCGGAGACTTCCCGACTTCTACGTAAGCTGCTCTGATAACTTCTTTAATCCAGCGGGCGATGGTGGGCCGCGAGGCCGCTTCACCTTGCTTCTTCCCGCTGTGCAGGACGAACAGATGGTCCGTCTTTCGTAGGTGTTGTGTCACTTCCAAATATCTGGGCAGCAATCTGCCAATGTCGAGATGGCGTAATAAACGCCCTTCTTCAGATTTCTTCAGACCCGCCGTGGTCGGCAGGGATATGGTTTGGCTAAGATGAAACTGTGAAACCACTTTCGGTAGAAAGGAGGGGACCGTCCGAAGATGGATAGCCTCCAGAGTGAGTCTGAGAAATGGATCACGGCAGGACAGTGCTTGTAGCTCTGAGATGCGGCGGGCTGAACATACAGCCAGCAAGAACACCATCTTCAAGGTTAGAGAACGGAGAGATAGGCCCCGAAGGGGTCTGAAGGTGGACCCCGCGAGGAAATCCAAAACAAGGTTGAGGTTCCACAAAGGCACAGGCCACTTCAGTGGCGGACGAATATGCTTGACTCCTTGCAGGAAGCGAGAAACTTCTGGGTGCATGGCAATGGTCCTGCCATCCCTCCTGGGACCATAGCAAGACAGCGCAGCCACCTGAACCTTGATGGAGCTGAGGGAGAGACCCTTCTGAAGTCCATCCTGCAGGAAATCCAACACAATAGGGATTGTGGTCGCATGGGGATTGGTGCCATGAGTGTCGCACCATGCTTCAAATACTCTCCAGATGCGAATGTAGGTGAGGGATGTGGAAAACTTGCGAGCTCGGAGGAGTGTATCAATCTAGAATTATAAGAAAAGAGAAAAAAAAATTAAAGTAGTCTTGGAAAGCACGCTCAACTAGCGTGCAGGCACTCCAAACTGCTTTGGAGACGGAAATTACTGAGTTGCTACGCTTCCTGTGGGGATATATATACCCCCATGCTGACGTCAGATCCGTCTCCAACTGCTAGCACGCGGATACTATCCCATCCGTTCTGAGTCCATCTGGCTACATGTCAGGAAATTTGAGTTTTGAGCGTCATTGATGTAAGGAAGTCAACAGTAAAGGTATTTTGAAGATGTGGACTCTCTGAAAAATGGGAGGGTTGGGGTGAGCGCTTTGACGATTATAAAAGAGATAAAGGTGAAACTGTGGAGACAATACATTTGGTTTGTCTGTATGCGGTACTGTGAAAATTGAGCGATTTTGTGGAGGAAACTTTTGAAGATCTGTGTATTATGCTCCCCTGAAGAAGCCGGTTGCACGGCGAAACATGTTGGGAGTATGAATTTGTGAAATTGAACTACGGAAAAAATACAATGTTGTAAAGAGGGAGTGGAACAACTGTATTATATAGATTTTCTAAAAGAAACATTTTTTAATAGTATGATTGTGTGTATGAATGTGTTTTTATGGTGAATATTTATTTACTCTATGGATCCATCGAATAGAAATTAAATGTATTTTGAAGATTTTTGATAGAATGTTTTGTATACAATAAAAAAAATTTCTAATGAACTTATATGTCATTATATATGATATGTTGTGTTACAGTGTGTGATTATTCTTTATATAATTGCCATTTTTTGTAATCAGTGTTTAGGAACAGGCAGAGATCCTTTGCTGTATCTAATGGAGATTTCGTAAAATGCATTGCTTTATATCTAATGCAGCATTCCACAGTTAAAGAGACAATGTCCTCTACTGTATATAATACACATTTCTGACAGCTCCTACAGTATAACACACCATACACTAGATTTCTCAGGTACAAGTCTTTCACCCCAGAGTTTGCAATCAGAATCATTACCAAAGGTTTTGGAAAAATATGATTTTAACCCATTATTCTAACAATACGATAGCCTCTTCCTTTAAATGGCCTCACCTAGCTTGGTCATTTGATTGGCTGCATGGCACGGGAATGCAGTTTCCCAAGAGATACCGAGAACAGGAGTTGGCTATTTCTCCAAACCCCATCCCCTCCTTTAAAACTAGAATCCCACAGGCCGATACAGAATGGTGCGCTTGGCCGAGTGCACCATTTAGCCCCCGTTTGGCTGCACGTTTTAGATGTACTATTACCCCATATACTGTAAGGGGTAATAGCACATGGAAAAAGCGTGGCCAACCCCCCTCCCCCAAAACCAATAGCAGGCGTTAAGTTCTAAACGACCCTGAAAAGTGTACAGAAAAGCAGAAAATACTGCGGTCCGTTTTGAAAACAGACGCCGGTAAAATTAAGCATCAATTGTAAGATCTGCTGACAGCTGCCTTTTCCTCTAATAAGGAGGTGCTAGAGACGTGCTATTGTCCCTAGCACCTCCTTATTAGCGCCCTGCCTCATTTAAATAGAGAATTAAGTGCCCAGGAGAGGTGCCTGGGCACACTTGGGGAGAGCAGGCGCTCAACTCGGAGCACTGGCTCTCTTGCACCTTTTATTGAATCGGTCTGACAATGAGGGACACTGTTGGATGGAAAGCCATCATGCTGCAGCTTTGAGAAGCCATTATCATCAACTAGTCAACAAGGGCTCTGATGTACCTCTCCACATTCAAGCTTGCGAGTCTCAAAACTCAGTCACAACCATCTTATTTGCCTTCCAACAGGACAGAGGATTTATCATTGTTAGTGATTTGTTTTGTTCTGCTCCCTTGAAGCGGTTAGATGCTGTCGAGCCATGCAATATTAGTGAAGCTCTAGAGGTTTGGAATGATTCTGTTTTAAGAATTCTCGAAGCTGCACCAGTAAGAATACAACATAAAACAAAGAACTCAGCTCCTTTTAAATGGATCACTCCTAAAGTTAGAAGTTGCAGACAAGCACTGTATAAAACAGAGTGACCTTGGATAAAATTGCACTCTCAGGAGTTTTTGGTTATTTATAAGGCTCAACTATGTCAATATAAAACTCAGATTGAGAAGGCAAAATGTCTATTGTATAACATCCTAATTCAGAGTAATGGTAGGGTTTGCAAGGTCCTCTGGAATTGTGTGAAGTTTAACTACTGATAAGAATTCCATGTCAGTTCGCAATCTTTCTGTGTTTGACAATAATGAATATATGAATTTTCTTGATAAGAAAATGAAGAACTTAAGTAGCAATTTTGTTAAAGCTCCTCAATGGTTTGAAATCACCCCCAAGATCTGACATAAAATGGGCCACCTTTCAACAAGCTAGTGAATTAGATATTTTAAATATCACTTCTAATATGAATCCATTTTTATGCCCATTGAATTTATGCAGTGATGCAGTTTAAAAAATTATAAAGAGTGCGACTGCACCATTTTTTAAAATTTTGATCAACTTTTCTCTTGAAAACGGTGTCCTCCCAGAATTACTCAAGATAGCATCTCTCCATCTGTTGCTTAAAAAAACAAATTTGGATCCTTCCATCATGACCAATTATAGGTCTAAATCTTCCACTGAATTTGTAACTAAGCTAATTGAATCAATAATTTTGAAACAGCTGGTCAAATCTGTAGAACGTCATGATATTTTAAATCAATTTTTATTTGGATTCTGCAGGTCCTTAAGCACTGAAATCTTACTATTGTCTTTATAATTCCCTTAGGAAAGGTTTAGGATTGTCTCAGGGATTTGTAGTTGCTATGCTGGATATATTGTCCTCATTTGATACAGCTGATCACAAGATTTTACTATATAGATTGAAGGAGACTGGTATTGCAGGCACTATTTGGCAATGATTCCAGTCTTATCTAATTAACAGCAGAAGATAATTGCCAAAGAAGGTCTGCCCTTTTGGCTCTTCTTTTTAACATATATTTATCCCCAATTTGTCAAGGTCTTTCCTCTATATGATCTGGATACCATATCTTTGCTGATGATGTTCAGTTTTTTGTTCCCTTGGCCAAATTTTGGCTTGATGCTTCAGCTTTAATCTCAAAATGTATGCATAACATCAAACAGTGGCTTAACTACAACAAGATTGCCAAGATTCCATCGACTATGAAACTGAAAACACTCCTATATCTATTTCACAACATGCATATAGCTTAGGAGTAATCATTGACTCTAAACTAGATTGTGTTCCTCAAATTCGAGCTGTTTGCTCTGGTTTTATAAATTACACTTATTGAGGGATCTTAAGCAGCCTCTACTACTTCCCCACAATTTTCAGATGGTGGTACAGGCATTCCTATTGACCATGCTTGATTATTGGAATTCACTGTATACTGACATTCCTTCTACCTCGATTAAGCCACTACAGCTGTTGTAAAATTCTGCAGCGCAGCTAATCACTGGCTGAAGTAGATTAGATCGCATCTCTCTGCTGGCTTCCAGTTCAATGGAGAATAAAATATAAGATTGCCATGCTGACGCACAAACTCTTGTTTCTGAATTCCTTACCATATGACCCAAGTAATTTGAAAAGGTTACATAAGAAACATAGGTTTGACCCTGTATGGTATTTCATCAAATACAGCATCCTGCTTCTGATAGTGGCCAAGTACTAGGTTGGATCCCAAGGAATAGGTCCAATCCTTCTTGCTCATAACCAGAATGAGCAGTGGTTTATGAATTTTTCCTCCAAAAATCTTTTAAAACCCAGCTATATTAATTGCTGTCACCACATCATCTGGTAATAAATTCCACAGTTTAATTGTAGGACGAAATGCAATTTGCAATATTTATCGTAAATTGCATTACGGCCGTTTCAGGCATATCGCACAGCTTAACACCAGGAAAAAAGGTGTAGTTATTTCTGGCATTAAAAACGTGCAATAGCATGCGTTATGCTATCACATGGTGCAATATTGCCCCCCATTTAAATTAGTCCAGCCCAATCCTGCCCCTTCAAAAACTTTGCATTCGTGCCGTGCGGCAACATGATTATTGCATGCATTAACACATTATCGCATTTTGATGAATGACCCTAATAATGTGATGAGCCAGAAAAAGGCTCAAATTGAAGAAGTGGATTAAGAGCATCCATTCATGTTCCCATAGTTTTTGTACCCATTACAGTAAACCACATAGGTATCTCTCTGTACACAATAAAATCTGGAAGCAATATGATCAGATGTATACATTTTGATACAATAATCAAATATACCAGAACTTTTAAAAAGCAGAGTTGCCTACCTGTTACAGGTTTTCTCCAAGAGCAGCAGGATGTAAGTCTTCACATGGGGGTGATGTCAACCAATTGAGCTTGGTGTAGGAAGATGTAAAAGCTTGCTCATCTGATTAAGTGAGGTCCAACCCATGTCATTGCGTCACAAGGGGCCCCTTCAGTCTATATGATAGTTAAATGAGACCCTAGAAAACCAACTCCAACGAGAAGTGAGTGGGTTTTGTAAGGACTTGGCATCTTGCTTGCCCTTGGATAAAACATCTGTAACAGTAGGACAGCAGTTTGTAAGTCTTCAGGCATGGGAAATCTCTAGCTATAGACTACTCTGAACAAAAACAAGGAAACAAATATTGCCAAAGAGCAAAAACAATATTTGATGACAAGTCATTTGGGGGTAATATTCAGTAAGCCAGTGAACTGTCTATCTGGCTAAAGTTAGCTGCCTGCAATTTCTGCGTTTGCCTCCACTACCAACTGAGGCTCTGGGAAAAGCCAAAGTAAGAACTGCTCCGCGATGGCCTTGTTTCCCCGCCGCACTAATTCCCCCTTGATCTGGTGACCCGCCCCCTTGCTGACATCATCCTGAGGCAACCGAGGGGCCATAAAGTGCAGGCGCCGGGCCGTTCGCGTAGAAGCAAAGCCTGCCTGCCTGCAATTTCTGCGTTTGCCTCCACTACCAGCTGAGGCTCCGGGAAAAGCCAAAGTAAGAACTGCTCCGTGACGATCTCGTTTCCCCGCCGCACTCGTTCCCCCTCGGTCTGGTGACCCGCCCCCTTGCTGACATCATCCCGAGGCGACCAAAGGGCCATAAATTGCAGGTGCTGGGCCGGTGTCACGCGACAAAGGAGCACGACAAAGGGGCTTGCCCCTTTGTGCGCCCCTTCGTGCCGATCCGCAAAAAAGAACGAAAAACAGATATCTTCAGACGCTTCTACAATTAACTGAACAGAAAATAACAATGTCTCCATCAGAGCAGAACATAACGTCCCCAAAGTTATCCGGGTACTGCCAGCCTATCTCAATCTGCATGAACAAAGGAAAATATGACAACGAACCAGTAAGGAACAAACAAAAGAAAATACTTAATAAGAACGATACAAGACCACGTATAAATTGTACTCTAACATACATTAATTGTAAAAATAATATGAATTACTTGAATATCTGTTTATTACTTACATTTTTTCTTCTGAATATTCAAGCATTAACAAAAAAAGCAGTGCTTACTGTTATGAATTGAGAGGTGGACCCTTGGTCAGATGATGAACGTAAGTCCCACCGTCGGAAGGCGAGGCCAATCCCGAGGGTCACTGGCGGTGATAGGTGAAGAACTGGATGCAGGCGCCTCCAGCAGGTCGTGAGAACAGAAGCTGGCGCCTCCAGCAGGTCGTGAGAACAGAAGCTGGCGCCTCCAGCAGGTTGTGAGAACAGACAAACACAGTTCGGAGATCCAAGCAAGAGGAATGTCCCCAGACAATCCAGAGATCCGGTACCAGAGAGTTCTCCTCAGCCAGTCCAGGGGTCGAGCGCCAGAAAGTACCACAGCCAGTCCAGGGATCGAGAGCCAGAAAGTACCGCAGCCGGTCCAGAGATCAGAAGCCAGAATATTCCGCAGCCAGTCCAGGGGTCGAGAGCCAGAAAGTACCGCAGCCGGTCCAGAGATCACACACGGAGGGTCAAATCAGGAACAACAAACAGGAACAACCACAAGAGCCAAGAAGCCAAGGCAAGGTCTGAAGGCTCAGACCTTGCCTTAAATAGCTCCCCAAAGATGGAGCCTGCAGGAAGGAACTCACCCTACTTCCTGTAGAGGCTCCTATAAGTCCTGGTTACTGCCGCCCGAACGGCCCTAGGGAGCTTCAGGGGGCGGGGCTAGCCGCGCGGAGAGAATGCCGTGGCCATGGTGGAGACAGCGGCACTGCCGCGGAAAAGGCCCGCAGACACCAGCCTCAGCATCGGCGGGTGGCCCCACCGTCCCGGTGAGTGGCCGGCCCCGGTCGCGGTCTGCCGAGGCCGGCGGCCATAACACTTATTGCAGATATATTAAATTAATATGATCCAGATTTCACTGCAATTACAGAGACGTGGTTGAAATCTACCAATACGACAGAATGTAACCAAATTTCAAATAACAAGTAATACATTTTCAATACCACGAGCACAGCAAAAGGGGGATGGATTAATGTTAATTATAAAGAAAAAGTTCAAAATGGCAATTGCAACAGCTACTATTACTTCACCATATGAAGTTACCCTGTTTGAATCAGAAACATTTCAAATCTATCTTGTATATTGCCCACCTGGGTTATTGGAACATAATATATCACCCATAATAGTATTTATGTCTACAGTTGAAATCATTAAGACACCGATCATTCTGGGAGATTTTAATCTTCATATAGATACAATTCCATTATCCAACTCCAGTTCTATATTACTAGACACACTCTCAACACTTGGATATGAACTCACTACTACATTCCCTACTCATAAAGCCGGTCATACACTTGACCTCATTTTTATCAATTCAAACATGATAGATTCAGTAACAAGCAAACCCACACCAATTCCTTGGTCAGATCATTCACTAATTTTTAAAGAATTTCATTTTTAAAAAACCATGGAATACATCCACAAACAATACAGTATCAATAACCACACTTTTGTGTAACCTCTATATCTGCCCTCTCCCGCGCAGATATGCCCTCCTCCCCATTACATCTATCAATGCCCTCCCACAGTATAAGTCCCATGATTTTTACATCCCTAGTGTTGCTCCCCCCTTAACGAGATGTTATTTCTGTAACCTATTCAATCTCATTCGTTTATTTCTCTTTGCCTGACGCGACTCGCTCTACCTTATATTGATCTGAGATATATGATATGTGATAAGATATGTGATAAGATCAACAGCAAAGAATCACCACCTTTCAGATCCACCATGGGAGTCCCGCAAGGTTCTTCTTTATCCCCAACATTATTCAACATGTATCTTCTCCCTCTATGTCAGCTCCTTTCCAAATTTAATCTTATTCACTATGTTTATGCAGATGACGTCCAAATCCTTATCCCGATTAAAAACTCATTGCAAAACACCTTACAATTCTGGAATTCCTATCTTCTATCTATCAATAACCTCCTAACAAATCTTAATTTGATACTCAATTCCAACAAGACAGAGTTCCTGCTCATCACTCCAAATGGCAACTACACTTCACCTTACACACCACCTTATCTCCTCCGGCATTTTCCACCCAGGTCAGAAATCTTGGGGTCACCATGGATAATCAGCTGAACTACAAAAGCTTCATTAATAACACCATAAAAGAATGTTTCTTTAAACTTCAAGTATTAAAGAGGCTAAGACCCCTCTTATACTTCCAAGACTTCAGATATGTACTACAAGCAATCATTTTCTCGAAGATAGATTATTGTAACTCTTTGCTGCTTGGTTTACCCGCAAACACTTTGAAACCTCTACAAATGTTACAAAATGCCACTGCGAGGATGCTAACTAAATCTAATAAAAGGGACCACATTACTCCCATCTTAAAGAACCTTCACTGGCTCCCTATCAAATATAGAATCCTCTATAAAACCCTATCAATAATCCACAAAGTCATCAATAACTCCACTCCAATTGACCTCACCATCCCTTTACAGCTTCACTCCACCTCCCGTCCGACAAGACTAGCACAGAGAGGCACACTAAGGGCCCATCCTCTCAAGACATCACTAAGCAGAAGAGCTCTTTCCACCGCTGGCCCTAAACTTTGGAACTCTCTCCCAACAGACCTTAGAACTGAACAATCGACACCCACCTTTAAAAAGAGACTCAAGACCTGGTTGTTCAACCAAGCATTCTCTTAATCCTAATCCCAATAACCAAGCTTTGAACTTCATGACTGTCGATATAATTCTCTACATTGTTCATTACCAGCAATTATATTCACTTTTCCTCAAAATATTTTGTATTTATTTACTCTCCTTGCCCTTTGTAAGTTATTATTATTTATTTTTCCAAGTTCAATTTACCTTGTTCATTGTAAGACATTATTCTATATACTGTCAATCTATTGTTGTAATGTAAACCGAAGTGATTAGTAACTTTGTTACCAGAACTTCGGTATATAAAACTGTTAAAGAAATAAATAAATAAATAAATAAATAAATAAGTGATATGTAAATAAATTTACCCTCCTCTACTTTCCAATAATACTCATTATCCCCATTTAATAGAGTTTACATAGGTTGTCCCCCCAATTATATTCAACCATGTCTCCCATTGTGCTTTCAAGATAATCTTAAATTATTTATCTATTTTAATTGAATTAATTACCTAACTTGTTCTCTTAGTTATTTTCTAGTATGCTCTAATCTTCTGCTCTGTTCCTTTTCTTATTCCCTAAAGTTAAAATATTATTTGTAAAGCACGGACGCTAAATGCTATGTTTATTTTAGCTCTGTTGCGAAGTATTGTTGATTGTGAACCGATGTGATGTTACTAAACAAATGTCGGTATATAAAAACTACAAATAAATAAAAAATAAATAACCTTCTGACCAAAAATTAATTCAGAAGACCTAGAAACTGAGGTAACACAAGTAATACAAAATACTAAACTTGATAACTGTACAAGCGCTATAAACTCCTGGCTTGATGAAACTTCATTGTTAGTGGAGAGATTGTGCCCTTTAAAAACAATTAAGATAAAACCAGACAAAACCTTTAACCCCTGGTACACTAAAGACATTAAGAGTAAAAAAATTTTGCTTAGAAAATTAGAAAAAACTTGGAGAAAAAAAAAAGAATTCCCATATGCTAGGTAAGTATAGAGCCACCTTAAACCATTATTAAAAAGGTATTGAAGAAGCTAAGAAACTGTATTTTAAGAACAAAATTCAAACACATTACAATAATCCAAGAACACTTTTTTCAATTGTAAAAAATGTAACTAAACAAAATGGACGTGCGACAGAAACTATACAGGAAGAAAAAAGTAATGAGATGGCAACATTTTTCAAAAATAAAATAATGAATTTAGTGTCAAAAAACAATGTAGTGACTAATCAACCACCCAAGATGAAATTGAAATGCTTCTAAATAATTTAAACCCAGCAGCCCACCCTTTAGACAAAATACCTATCACATCTCTCAAGATGATTTCTAGTATTATAGTTCCCATCTTATTAAAAATAGTTAATTTATCATTAAAAGACGGACATCTACCGGTGGAATTAAAAAAATGCAATTATAAAACCCATTTTAAAAAAACGAATCTTGATCAAAACATCCTAAATAATTACAGACCTCTCTCTAACCTCCCATTGATTGCAAAACTAATTGAAAACGTAATTCAAAAGCAACTAGTTGATTACCTTGAGATGAATGACATCCTTTTTCCTAACCAATTTGGTTTCAGGAAACATTTTAACACAGAAACGTTACTGATATCTATAGTAGATACAGTTCTTAGAGGATTTGATAGCGGCCAAAAATACTTTTTAGTGCTTTTAGACTTATCAGCAGCCTTTGATACTGTTGACCACAGTATACTTTGTACTAGGATTAATGGAAATTGGAATTAAGGGCACAGTACTAAACTGGTTTTTATCGTATTTACAAGACCGTTCCTTTCAAGTAAAAATTAAGAATACAACCTCAAATAAGATTTCGTTGGAAACCGGAGTCCCGCAGGGGTCGGCCCTTTCGGCAACCTTATTTAATATATACTTATTACCGATTTGTTTCCTTGGAAACTGGAGTCCCGCAGGGGTTGGCCCTTTCGGCAACCTTATTTAATATATACTTATTACCGATTTGTTTCCTTCTCGCAGGTCTAGGATTGAATTTCTATATTTATGCAGACAACATCCAGTTCCTTGTACCCATTGATGATACACTAGAAAAAACCCTTAATATCATTGCAATTTATTTAAATGCATCAAAACAAGTGTTATCCTAACTAAAATTAGTGTTAAATATGGAAAACAATGAAATCCTGCTATTAGAACATAAATTAAAACAAGACATAATCCCTCCATTAACTTTAGAAAATAATGTAAAAATAACACCCACCACTCATCTCTGAGATCTTGGTTTTATAATCGACACTGAGCTTAATTTTAAAAACCATATAGCAACAAAGGTAAAAGAAGGATATTTTAAACTTTTGACCCTATGTAAATTAAAACCACTATTGGAAAAGAATGATTTTAGAACTGTGTTACAATTGCTGATTTTATCTAACATAGACTGCTCCTTGGACTTCCCACCACTACAATTCGACCACTACAAGTGATGCAAAATACAGCTGCAAGAACCTTGACAGGAAAAAGAAAGTATGATCATATAACCCCAATGCCGATATCATTACATTGGTTGCCATTTTCATATCGTGCCCAATATAAAACCGCATGCATATTGCCAGGGCCGGTGCAAGGGGATTTGGCGCCCTAGGCGAGCCTTCTCCCTTGCGTCCCCCCCCCCCCCCCGGTCTCGGCCCCGACCCTTACCTCATTCTCGATCACGCCCACTGACTGGGGTTTTCTGGGTTGCGAGCAGGTTGGGCACTGCTTGCGGCCTGCCAAACTCCACTCCTCTTTGCCACCACTTGCGGCCCCATATGGCTCGCACCCAGTGGCGCACCAAGGGTCTCCGGTGCCCGGGGGCCAATGCATTTGTGTGCCTCTCCAGCATCCCCCCTTAATCCTTCTTGTACTAATGCTTAAGGTCACAGAAAATCAGTGGTGTCTCCAGACAGAAGAATTGGGGGGGGGGGGGGGGGGAGCCAAAATGACATTTCTTCATCTCACTCACCTCTATAGCATGGATCCTGCTTTAAAATTGGTTATTAAAAAAAAGTGTTAATAAAAAAGTACAAAGGGTCCTCTGCGTTATTTTAAAAAGCTGGCCAGTTTCACACTATAAAATTATGTTGATAGCCTCAGTCAACTAATTCTACATGGCTATGAGAGTGAAGTCTGGAATTTATAGGAAAGGACAGAATGTCAATATAAATCCTGCACCTCCAGTTCTGTAACTCTGTGCATCCACTGAAATTCCCCCAAACAATGGAGCTTGGATGTTTCCCTTACAGCTCATCATACTGAAAGATATTTTCAAATTCTGGTGTCACTTCACAGTAACAGCAGCACAAACACCTTCCACTACCAGACACATTGTGAACTAACACAAAACACCACAAAAAAGACACTCAAAATCTATACTGCAGTCCCATCATAACATAACAGTAATAACACCAAGGACTCAAACAACAATAACCCTACCTGTGAATAAGCAAGGGTAAATATTACACTGGGTCCAATACTCCACCTACTGAGGAAACAAAACAAACCCGATTGCTATAGATCTCTATAGACACTATATGATAGCAGAATCTCTCATCATGGTCACACACACAGAGCAGAGACAGACCCTCACCAAATACAGAATACAAAATAAAGGAGCACAAATTAGAAAAAACTGAAATGGAAACCCCAAGAAGCCAGACTCTGTATATTAACAATGGAAAAACAGAACCACCATTCCTCATAAAACAAATAAAATCAAGAAACATAAAGCATCAGTTATAATAGTAAAATCATACTAATAAAATAATATTTTAAAACTACTGATAAATAGAATTTCTATTAATTAAAATCATATACATTTTTTACAATTTCCTAAAACCAATAAAATATTTCAAAACAGCACATATATCAAATAACACACAATAATTAAAACTAATAAGGATTTAAAAAAGCCCCTGCTGTCCATACATGGGAGCTCTTGATTGAGGTTATCTATCCTCTCTCTCTCACACACACTCACATGTCCATTCTCTCTCACACATACACTGTCACATACATACACATTCATGCTCTTATACCCAACCATAACCTCTCGCTCTCACAGACACTGACACACTCAGGCTCTAAGGCACTCTCTCCCCCTCCACACACCCCCCCCCCACACACACACAAACTCTTACTCCCCTGGATTTTCTCATACACACTCATGCTCTCACTGGCTCCCTCACATACACACAAACACACACTCCCAGGCAAGCTTCCAATCGTTCTCACACAAACACACACACACACATACAGGCAAGCTCCCAGTCATTCTCACACTGACCCCCAGGCGGGCTCCCATTCATTTTCACACCACTCCCTCCCCATCCCCCAGGCATGCACACATTCATTCTCACACCCAGACCGGCACCAATTTATTCTCACATACACACACACACATACAGCACAAACAGGCAGGCATCTATTCTCACACATACAAACCCCAGGAAGACACCCATTCATTCTCATACACAGACACACCCTCAGGCAGGCACCCATGCATTCACACACATACACCGCCAGGCAAACTCCCATTCATACACATGCACACACTAAAGGCAGAGACCCCCTCTCTTTCTTTTGCCAGCAACCTCAGAGCCTCTCTCATTCCTCTGCTGCCACTGTCACTGTTGCTGTATGGCTATTGCAGAGGTGCTGATTGCTGCTATTGGCACTGAAGCCCATTCTGCTGCCTCCTCTGTGCAGGCCCCATGGGCTTCTAGTTCCTCTATGCTGATCTCGGACATTGTGAGATCCGCATAGAGAAAGTGCTACTCTTGCACATTCCCAAAGATTACATGTTCCAATCAGTAAAAAATAATTTATTTTTTTTTACATTTGCTGTCTGATCTTAGTTTTCTAATCAGTTGGTCACAGGCTTTTTTTTTTCCACCTTCCCTTTCTTATTTTTTTGCCAATTCCTTTTATAACATTTCTTTTCTCTCCATCTGTCTTCTTCCCTCAAACACACAGTCAGGTTCTCATTCTCACATGCTTTCTCTCTCTCACACACACACACATACACAGGCACTCACTCTCACATGCTCTCTCTCATACAATCATGTATACACAGTCTCTCTCTTGCACATGCTGTCTAACTCTCACTCCCACATGCTGTCTTGCTCAAGCACAGGCTCTCATTGTCACATGCTCTCTCTCATACAATCATTCATACACACAGTCTCTCACTGGCAAATGCTGTCTGACTCTTGCACACAGGCTCTCTCTCACTCCCACATGCTGTCTTGCTCAAGCACAGGCTCTCACTGTCACATGCTGTCTCTCTCACACACACAGAGGCTCTCACATGCTGTCTCTGCAAACATTCAGGTCCTCACTCCCACACACAGTCTCTCAACTCATCTCATACACGCACACATACACACTGTACAAACCCTCAGTCTCTCTCTCACCTCTGGGCCTCCTCTTCACGGGCCGCTGCAGGATGGGCTCTGCAGCGGCCCCGGACTTCTCGAGCTGCGCTGCTCCTCTTCTGTACGCGGCTGATGCTCCTCCTCTTTCCTGCCCGCGCGGCTCCGGCAACATTTTTCTTCCGGGGCCGCGCGGGCAGGAAGGAGGAGAAGCTCCTGATGCTCCTCCTCCTTCCTGCCCGCGCTGCTCCGGCAACATTTTTCTTCCGGGGCCACGCGGGCAGGAAGGAGGAGAAGCTCCTGCATTGGTTGATGCTCCTCCTCCTTCCTGCCCGCGCGGCTCCGGCAACATCTTTCTTCTAGGGCCGCGCGGGCAGGAAGGAGCTGGAGCACCAGCATGTTTAGACGCGATTGTTTTCTTCTGGCCGTGGAGACTTGAGCTCCACTACGGCCCCGCCGATCTTCTTGCTGTGTGTATCCAGCACACAGCATAGCAGTTCACCGCTCAGCCGCTATTGGGATGACGTCCACCGGCGGCCATTGGCCATCAGTGGCTTGGCGCCCCCTAATGCTCAGCGCCCTAGGCGATCGCCTAGTTCGCCTAGTGCTTCCACCAGCCCTGCATATTGCACAAAATCCTGTACACAGGACAGAAAGGCTAAATACGACAATCCGAGTACATGTACCACAAAGAAACTTAAGGTCGGCCAATAAAGGTTTACTGACAATTCCTAACATAAAACTTGCACATTGAATTGAAGTCAGAGATAGAGCAGTGTCAATTGCAGGCCCGGAACTGTGGAACTCACTGCCAGTAGAATTGCGAAATCAGGCGGATATAAAAAAATTCAAGGCAGAATTAAAAGCCTGGCTATTTAAGTGTGCTTTTGTGGAAAGCAAATAGATTTTAGGACTGTTTTAGGAAAGTGCTGCTATTTATATTGGGGCAGATTTTTAAAAAGTACGCACGCGCGTACTTTTGTTCGCGCGTAGCTGCACGTATCTTTTTAAATCCGGGGTCGGCGCGCGCAAGACTGCGCAAAATCGGCAGCCTGTGCGCGCCAAGCCGCGCAGCCTGCCTCTGTTCCCTCCGAGGCCACTCCGAAATCTCAGCAGACTCGGAGGGAACTTTCTTTCCGGCGCCCCCACCTTCCCTTTCCTTCCCCTAACCAACCTGCCCCCCAGCCCTAACTAATTCCCCTCCCCCCCACCTTTATTTCAAAAGTTACGCCTGCCCAAGGCAGGTGTAACCTGCGCGCGCCGGGCCGGCTGCCAGCGCGCCATGTTCCGGTCCAGGGGCTGGTCCAGAGGCCACGGCCAAGCCCCCGCAACGCCCCCGATGACGCGCCGGCCGCGACACGCCCCCCGACATGCCCCCGACACGCGTCCCGGGGCTTTGCGCATGCCGGCAGCCTATGCAACATAGGCTCGGCGCGCGCAGGGGAGCTTGGGGCAGGTTTTCGGGGGGGTACGCATGTATCTTATGCACGTACCCCTTTGAAAATCTGCCCCATTGGTTTTAGTATAGAGTAACATGAGTATTTATTTTATTAATTATTGTATGTACTTAGTATTGTTTTTAGCATTAGAATTTTAGTACTTATTTATTGTTATTTTACTATGCCGATTTGTATTTAATTTTATTTAATATATGTATTTTTGTTTTATGTTTATTTATTGCAAACCGATATGATGGAACCCCGATATGTCGGTATATAAAAAAATAATAAACTATAAACTATAACTGGATCTCATCAAAAGATATCCAGTTAAGTAGCAGTGTTTTGAAAAAAAAGTACAGGGGTCTGTGGACCGATTTCCTCCCTGCTCCCACCAAATTTCATAGATGGGCATGCACCCCACATCCCCTCCTATATGTTTCAGTAGTTCCAGGATCCATATATCAAGACCTCCTCCCCCCCCCCCCCTTTTCCCCTGTTCTCTTAACTATTGTCAATCTGTTTCCAAGCCTGGACTCCTTCCCCCCCCCCCCATAGTCTCAAGGTCTTTGGCCAGCCACTAGACTTGATCCCCTCCAATCCCCCTCTACACCTTAAAAAATCCCAGCTGGGAGCAAGATACATTTGTTACTTCTCCTGGCACTTCCAGCTTAGCTTCTGACAGAAGATACACTGGTAGCATAAGTTACACTTCAGCAATGCTCAGTGCCAGAAACATAAACTATGGTAGCTTATGCTTCCTGCACAGCCAGACTCATTCTTTGAGGGTGATAATTCAGAGGAACTGAAGGAAATCACTGTGAGCCAGGTAGCTGTAATACAGTAAATTGACAAACTAAAGAGTAACAAATCACTGGGTCTGGATGGTATACACCCCAGAGTTCTAAGAGAAGTAAAAGTTGAAATTGCAGACTTATTAATAATCTTTAACTCCTTATTCAAATAATGTAACTCAGGATTGCAGGGTGGCTAACATAATGCCTATTTTTAATAAAAATTCAGGTGAGCTCCAGTACTGAGAAAAATAGTAAAAGCTATTCTGAAGATCAAAATTATTGCTCATCATCATATACATAGATTACAGAGCCAATATTAATTAAGCAAAGGGAAGTCTTGTCTTACAAACCTGTGGGGTGTTTTGAAGGGCTTAATAAATATGTGGACAAGGTTGAATCGGTTGATATAGTCTATCTGTTAAATGCTTTTTGAAAATCCAAAGTCCCTAATGAAAGACTTATCAGGGAATGAAAGAGTCATGGGTTAGAAAGCAATGTCCTATTTGGAGGGGTTACTGGTTAAAAGCTAGGAAACAGAGTAAGGCTGAATGGCCATTTCTCTCAATGGAGAAAGTTAAATAAGGATTGCCCCAGGGCAATCCTGGACAAGTGCTTTTTAATGTGTCTATAACTGATATGGAAAGAGGAGTGATAAGTGAGGTTATCGAATTTGCAGCTGACACAAAATTGTTCAAAGTAGTTAAATCATGAGCCAATTGTTACGAGTTGCAAGAGGACCTTGGGTGTTTAAATGGCAGATAAAATATAAAGTGGACAAATGCAAAGTGAGGCAGATAGGGAAGAATAATCTAAACTATAGTTACATAATGCTGGCTTCTGCATTAGGCATCACTACCCAGGATAAGGACCTTGGAGTCAGAATGGACAATATTTTGAATTTCTTGGCTCAGTGTGCAGTAATGGAAAAAAATGCAAGCAATGGGGGTTATTTCGCACACGATAAACCCCTAGCGCACACGAAAAGCCCCTTTTCGCTTGCGATAGGATGTTAATTAGCTGAAGGGGAGGAGTCGGGGTGGGGATAGGGAGGAGTCGGCCGTGGCACCGCTGCCGGCAATAATGGGGACATAGTAATGGGGACATAGTAAGTGCAGATAGTAATTCCCATTAAAGAATCACTAGTCAAAACACTGGAATACTGGAATTCGTGCCAATCAAAAATCAATGACCTTCTCTCCAGCCTAAACCTCATACTAAACACCTCCAAAACAGAACTTATTCTCATCACTCCTGAAAACAACAATCAACATACCTTCACAACAAACATCCCCCTATCTTCTCAAGTCAGGGACCTAGGAGCCATTATTGACAATAATTTGAACCTAAAAGCTTATATAAACCGCACCACCAAGGACTGCTTCTATAAACTACAAGTATTAAAAAGAATTAAACCTCTCTTCCACTTCCAAGATTTCAGAACCATACTCCAAGCAATAATCTTTGCTAAATTAGATTATTGCAACGCCATACTTCTGGGCCTTCCATCTTCATACACCAAACCGCTACAGATGGTTCAGAACACAGCGGCTAGAATCCTAACAAACTCCAAAAGAAGAGACCACATCTCACCCATCTTAAAAAAATCTTCACTGGCTCCCCATCCAGGCCAGAATCCTCTACAAATCTATTACAATCATATACAAGTCAATCCACCACCTTACATCCCTGGACCTTCAATACCAGCTCAGCCTTCATATCTCTCAAAGACCAATCAGAGAAGTACACCGAGGATCCCTCCAGGTTCCGAACACAAAATCAACCCGTCACACAACGGCAAGAGACCGGGCATTCTCGACAGCTGGACCCGCACTTTGGAACTCAATCCCTACAAATCTCCGCCTAGAACCTTGCCTTCCAACCTTTCGCAAGAGACTAAAGACCTGGCTTTTTAAACAAGCCTTCCCGGACAGCTCATAACCCCCTCCAGTTCATATAACAATTTCTCTATATAGTACTGTAAATAATTATTAAATTTATTTATATTTCCCTTACAGTTCCTGTTACACCCCACTCTCCCCCTTTCCGCTCATTCCATGTTATTTACCCCTGTTTTTTGTAACTGCTTCCCCCTTGCACAAGTTTAGTTCTTCTGTTCTTTGCACCCCTTGTTCTATGTAAACCGGCATGATGTGACTTGTTCATGAATGCCGGTATATAAAAAAAGCTAAATAAATAAATAAATAAATTATCCTCGGCAAATAGCACCACCTTTTACGGTGGCACTATTTGTGTGAAAGGCTGCAGCCGGCCGCACTGCGGCTGGCAAAAATGCACTGCCGGGGTGCAAACAGCTGCGGCCTTTCACAGGGCCATCCCCCTTTTCCCCGCCCCCTTTTTCGCTGTATTCATCATTCTGCGAAGAATGATGAATCCAGCCAATGTTAGGTATTATAAGGAAAGGAATGGAAAACAAAATGAAAGCTATCATAATACATCTGTATCGATCCAATATGAAAGTGTAACCTGAGTATTGTGTGGAGTTTCAGTTGCCTCTATCTCAAAAAAGCTATAGCAGAACTTGAAAAAAAAAATGCAGAGATGGGCAACAAAATAATAAAGGAGATGGAACAGCTCTCCTGAGAGGAAAGACTAAACAGGTTAGGCCTGTTCAAACTGAGAAGAGAAGCTAAGAGGAGATATGATAAAGATCTATAAAATCATGATTGGAGTAGAATGGGTAAATAGGACTAGGGGATATTCCATGAAGCTAATGGGTAGTACTTAAAAAAAAAAAATTGGAGAAAGTATTTTTTCACTTAGCCTACAATTAAACTGTGGAATTTATTACAAAGAATTCAGACCATGTTTTTATCAATCAACTCCCAACACAGACATACGACATCTTCTCCATCCCAAGGCCCAAAAAAAGAGGAGGCGGCTTACTCCTAGCTACCAAGAAACACCTTAACCTCAAGTTACAAACCATCTCCCCCCCCCCCAAGACTTGAAATTGGTCTTTTTAAATCCAAATCCCTGCAGGTCTGCCTTGTCTATGCCCCCCCCTGGTATACTTGAACAGGACCCATCCCCCCTCATTGAATACATCACCGACAACATAAAGCCGGATACACCCGCAGTGATACTCGGAGACTTCAATCTCCATGTAGACACCCACCCCACCACGCCTGCTTGCGAAACCCTACTCGTCACCCTCAACGCCCTGGGCTTCAGACAACTAATCTCCGAGCCTACACATAAAGCTGGTCACACACTCGACCTCCTTTTTGTTAACACAAGCATTACAGTACCCCATGCACCTATCACCACCCCCATCCCCTGGTCCGACCACTTTCTCATCAATGCCCACCTCATCATCAATACCAACACACCGATCTCAAACTCACATAAAAAACGATTTCTTTCCGTAAACCTTGTCCTAAGCAACTCTCCCTAGCCTTCAGCAAAGTAAGTGAAAACCTCGACCTAACTAATCCAGATATCGCCCTACAGTCATGGGATAAGTCCATCTCCAATATTGCCAATGACCTTTGCCCCACTATCCACAAAATAATAACCCCTACACGCACCGAGAGAAAGCCATGGTACACCAATGAATTAAGAAAACTGAAGCAAGACCTCAGATCCAAGGAACGTACCTGGCGCAAACAATCTACACCCACACACAAAATGGCCTACAAACATACATTGCATACATACCGACAAGCAACTCTCCTCGCCAAACGTGACTTCTACGCAGCTAAAATCCATAGCTATAAATTAAATAAGAACATAAGAAAATGCCATACTGGGTCAGACCAAGGGTCCATCAAGCCCAGCATCCTGTTTCCAACAGTGGCCAATCCAGGCCATAAGAACCTGGCAAGTACCCAAAAACTAAGTCTATTCCATATAACCATTACTAATGGCAGTGGCTATTCTCTAAGTGAACTTAATAGCAGGTAATGGACTTCTCCTCCAAGAACTTATCCAATCCTTTTTTAAACACAGCTATACTAACTGCACTAACCACATTCTCTGGCAACAAATTCCAGAGTTTAATTGTGCGTTGAGTAAAAAAGAACTTTCTCCGATTAGTTTTAAATGTGCCCCATGCTAACTTCATGGAGTGCCCCCTAACGCCTTATTCTCCTTCGTTGCAGATCTCACAAAATCTCCCTTTCCTTCCTCCCAAGATGAAAATAGCATAGAGAAATGTGAGAAACTAGCAGACTACTTTAAAAATAAAATCTCCAAAATTCTAACTCGGCTCCCCTCCAATCCTGCCCCCACAGACCCACTACCTATTTACAATAAAATTAATCTCTGCTCCCTTGACCTCACCTCCTTGAAGGAAGTTGAATCTATACTAAAAAAGATGCGACCAGCCTCCCATATCGCAGACGCCATTCCATCAAAAATTCTCCTCACCATTCCCTCCGCCATTGCAAAACCTATAGCAGATATTATAAATTGCTCCATCACCACCGGGAAAGTCCCCGACTCACTTAAACTTGCCATTGTAAAGCCCCTACTAAAAAAACCCACCCTCAACCACAATGACCCTGCAAACTACAGGCCCATTTCCAATCTGCCTTTTATATCCAAAATTTATTTATTTATTTATTTATTTAGGGTTTTTATATACCGACTTTCTCGATATACAAATCAAATCAAGACGGTTTCCAAAGAACAAAACTTTCGCCGTAAGGAGTTACATTAAACAATAGATATAGTATTGAACAGGTAATGTGCGGCTTTACATTAAACAATCCACATATTGAACAAAAGAATGAAAATCAATAAATATTAAAAATTAGATGTGATAGATATATACAATATATGACAATAATATTGTCAAATAACATGAATAAATGATAGGTAAAAGGTCGGTATTGGGCTTTGTATTGAGCTATTTTGCTCTTTGATCGGAGTCGAAGTGTTCCTGCGATTCCGGGTAGGCTTGCCGGAAGAGCCACGTTTTTAGGTTTTTCTTGAATGTTAGATGGCAGGTTTCAAGTCGCAGATCAGGCGGTAATGAGTTCCAAAGGGTGGGTCCGGCTGTGGAGAGTGCCCTTTTAGCTAGCAAAGTTTTAATCGGGGGAGCATATAATGAACCTTTATAATTATATCTGATAGGTCATTTTGATGTGTGAAGGCGGAGTTGCGAGGTAAGATTTAAGTGGGCGCTGCCCATAATATCCTTGTGGATCATTGATAATGTCTTGAAGATGATTCTAGCTTTTATGGGAAGCCAGTGGAGAAGGTGGTTAAGGTGGTTAATACGCAACTCACCGATTTCCTAGAAGAAAACAATATCTTACATCCCGCTCAATATGGCTTTCGTCAAGACCGAAGCACCGAAAAACTCCTACTTGCTATAACAGACACCATCCTCAAAGGCATGGACCATGGCCAATTCTATATACTTGCCCTTCTTGATATCTCAGCCGCCTTCGATACTGTGAACCATCAAATTCTAGTATCACGCTTAGCGGAGATAGGCATCTCAAATACAGCCCTATCCTGGCTCTCCTCATACCTTGACCACAGAAAGTACTTAGTCATGCTTGATAATTTCGAATCCGCTCACATTCCCCTCACACAAGGTGTACCACAAGGCTCCTCTTTATCGTCCACCCTCTTCAATATATATCTACTCCCACTTTGCCACTTACTCTCTAAACTAGGACTAAATTTTTTCTTATATGCAGATGACGTACAAATACTTATTCCCATTCGGAAATCCCTCAACGAAATCCTGCAGTACTGGGAAATTTGTCTGACATCCATCAACTCTCTCCTCTCCAATCTCCACCTTGCACTCAACGCCTCTAAAACTGAAATCCTTATCCTAACAAATCAACCAATCGACTCGATCCACCAAATGATTCAAAACGCCTCACAAGCTCACACATTACCGCCCAGTGTCAGAGACTTAGGAGTTTCCCTAGACAATCAACTAAGCTTCAAATCCCACATTAAATCACTGCTAAAAGGGGGCTTCTATAAACTTCAAACCCTCAAAAAACTGAAGCCCCTCTTACACGCCCACGACTTCCGTACAGTTATGCAAACTACCATATTATCTAAACTCAACTATTGTAACTCCCTTTTCATAGGCCTCCCAGCTTCCACTATTAAACCCCTTCAAATCCTTCAAAATGCTATGGCAAGAATCTTAACAAACACCAGAAAAACTGATCATATCACTCCCATATTACAAGACCTACATTGGCTCCCCATTGCCTTCCGTTCCCAATACAAAACACTTACCATCCTCCATAACACATTATACAAAAACAACTCCCCCTGGCTTGAAGATATGCCACAGTTCCGTCAAACTAATCGCCCTACTAGAAACTCCCTCGCCGGCACCCTTCAAACCCCCTCACTCAAAATTGGGCACCTTACCACTACCAGGGAAAGAGCCTTCTCCATTGCGGGTCCCACCCTCTGGAACTCCCTCCCTGCCAAACTCCGTTTAGAACCGTCCCTGAGCCATTTCAAAAAAGGAATCAAGACATGGCTCTTTAAAAAGGCTTACCCCAACTCCTCTCAACCCTAGTCATTGTTCACCTTTGAACCATCTCAGCTCCCGCTCAGCCTTCACACCTTCTCCTTGACCTCCCTCTTACCATCCCAGTACCCCCCCTGCTCCCTCCCCCACACCCTTCCCCTGTGCCCCGCAGCCTCCCCTCCACCCCGCCCTTCACCCCTTAGCAACCTTTCCTTGAAAGTACCTTGCCATAATGTTTCCTTGATCCCTCCACCCCTTCCTCCTTTCCCCTCCTCGCTCCCTCCCTCTTCCCCCTGCATATAATTGTACATAAGTGCACATGCCTCCTTTATACTGTAAATAAGTTCATATATTAAGTTTATAAGTGCACACACACGCCTCCTTAACATTGCTTATGCATATTTAATCTTAACATGGATAAGCTAATTCCATGTCGTTCAACAAAGTTATATCCCTGCTCGTTGACTCTCTCTCCTGTACTTTCATATGTTATCCAGTTTCGTATATTATCCAATTATTTCCCAGTTAGCCCTCCATCCTCGTTCATTGTAATTTCCTTTCTCAGTTAATTGTGAACAGACATGATATGTCCTATGAATGCCGGTATATAAAAAGTGTTAAATAAATAAATAAATAAATAAATTACAAGATGATGTGGTGACAGCAGTTAATATAGCTGGGTTTAAAAAGATTTTTGGAGGAAAAATTCATAAAGCACTGCTTATTCTGGATATGAGCAAGAAGGATTGGACCTATTCTTTGGGATCAAACCTAGTACTTGTGACCTGGCCACTATCAGAAGCAGGATGCTGTACTTGATGAATCTTAAATTCCATACAGGGTCAAACCTATGTTTCTTATGTAACCGTTTCAAATTACCTTCCCTTACGGTTCTGACTATTGGTCTCATCTAGAACTTAACCTTCGAAAGATTATACCACCCATTTATGCCTATTTTCCCCAAACAAACCAAGTAAGATAAGGCCGCTTCCCTGTGAGCCATAAGGCCACTCAGCCTAATACCATCCAAGGTTTGAGTTCTGGGGTAGCACAGAGAATGCAGTCTTTTGTATGTCATTTTTCCACCTACCAGATGACAGAGGAATTGATGTTGGGCTGACCTGGTGCTTGGAGCTGTTTTCACCTCAGTACAGATAAAGAGGAAGTAAATCTACAAACTTGATTCCCCAGTGCCTTCACCAAGTGATGTCACAGGGAAACTACAGCAGATCCATTACAGACCTTTTGCGGAGATTTCCTCGTGCCTATTCCCCCTGCTCAGGGGCAGCAAGTTCACCAACATCTTGCTTCTAGGTGGCTTAATTAGTCTTTTTCCCTATACATACATCCGTGGTCTTTTTGCACATCATGGCAGCAACAAATCTTCTTCAAAATTTTCTTTGGCTTCATGTTACTGTTTGTGATGACTTTCCCCTCTCATGGTGATTTGGAAAGTCTAGCAGGGGAACACATTTATACAACCTTAACTAAAGAAAGGTACTTCTATTGGAGGTAGCCATCCTCTGTGACCAAGCACAGAGTGGTGAGGGAGGAAAGGGATACCCATCCATTTAGCTGAATTAATCTTGGTGATTAATGGGGTGACAGGTGTCACCGCCAGAATACCCTCACATCCCGCTCACAGTGCCTCTGTTAATGTCCGTTGCCCCTTATTTGGAGCCTTGTTTTTGCTACTGTTGGGTGGCTGCTTTGTGCCTCTCATGGTGCTTTGGAATCTTCATGCCACCGTTTCTTTGACCCCTCTATCGGTGCCTTGAGTATTTTCTGCCACTTTTGGTGCTTCCTTCTCCCTCTCATAGAGCCTTTAGCTTTTCATGCCACTCTTGGGGTTTCTGTGCACCTCTTTTGGTACCTTGGAATCTTCATTCCCTTCTCATGGTGCCTCAAGGTATTTGGGCTTCTTTGCCTTATCATGAAGCCTTGTGCTATTGATGCCATATTTGGTGGCAATTTGACACAGTCTTAATGTGCTCTTCTCTTTTCTGATGTTGTCTAACTGCAAGTTTCATTAGAATTGAGTAGAAAATCACAATTTTGGAGCCCAAAATAAGATGCATTGCTTCCCCTATTCACTTTAATGGAAAACAAATGAACAAATAACATGAATAAACAAAACCTTTTTCATTTGAAATGAATGAAAAATTATGAATACATATTTAACCAAAACATTTTTTCCATTCACATCCTTAGTAATTAGAGAATTAGATCAAAGAAGTGATGTGGTCTTACATAAGAAGTGCATGAATAAACTGCAGCCTGGGGATGAAGATGAGAAATCAGTTGAGAGAGAGGCAGAGGTTGGTAGTAAATGGAATTCACTGAACAGAGAACTGTAATTAGTGGAGTGCGCGGGGAATTGGTCCTAGAGCCAGTTCTTAACTTTTTCTTATATCCTACAATTTCCAGGCTCAGTTATTCAATGCAGATTACTGACATATACAATTGTTATGAATATAAATAAACTATATAAAAAAATTACATTACAACTTTAATGGCAAGTGACAGCGCAGATCACAAATTAAAATTCAAGTATCAGCTTGAACAAATAAAAATGCTTCCAATTTTTTCTAACAAATCTCTTTCCTCTCATAACTCATGAGGCAGTGTGTGCCATAAAGTAGTGACAGCAATAGGAAAAAAAAACCTTGTCACTTGTAACTTGTAATCATGAAATGAAAGAACTTCAAAAAAGATTCTTCTCAGCTAAACGTAAAGCACATTTATAAATATAATCCTAAAGTAGAAAGGTGATGAAAGCCATCACAATACAAAATTTTATGCACTAATGCTAATAAACTTTAAACTGTACTCTTTGTAAAATAGGTAACAAATGTATTCTCTTCATCATACAAACAATTCTCTCGTACCACTTTACACCAGTGATTACTCTAACTCAGTCTTCTGCACAATATTTTTGTAAGCAATACTGCAGAAAGGTTAGAAAGAAAAGGTTGTCTTTTTCGGATGACATTAAGATCAGTAAAAAGGAGACATACCTGATGGAGTAGCCAAAATAAGAAGTGATTTAAGAAAACTGGAGTGATCAAATTCCAGGGATAAGTTTCAATGCAGAAAAATACAGAATCATGTATTTGGGGGTTTAGAAATCTGAAGGAGCTATATAAGATAGTGTGTGAAAAGCTGAAATCACTGACCAAGATGGAGACCTGGGGATGGTAGTGTTTAATGATCTCAAGGTAACAAACAGCATGACAAGGCATTGGCTACAGTCAGAAGAATGGTGGGATAAAGCATAACCAGTAGAAAAAAAGTGATCATACCATTGTACAAGTCATTGGTGAGGCCTCACCTAGCATACTGTGTTCAGTTCTGTAGCTTGCATCATTAAAAGATAGGGATGCTAGAGGTAGTCCAGAGAAATAGTGCAGAAGCCTTATGAGATGAGACTTATCTAAATATGTACATCCTAGAGAAGAGGCAAAATGGTGGGGGATATAATACAGGCATTTAAATACTCAAGTATTAATGCAAAAAAAAAAAAAAAAAGCAAATCTTTCTCAATGGAATGGAAATTTTAGAACTGGGGGATAAGATATGAAGCCCCAACACTTAGGACTAATGTCAAAAACTTTTTTTTTTAGGAAAAGGGTGTTGAATGTCTGTCATGCTCTTGCAGTGGAGGTGGTAGAGAAAAAAAAATGGTAATGGAATTCAAAAAGGCATGGGATAAACACAGAGGACTGTGAAGGAATGCACCCTGAATTCCCTGAACATTACTGGGGTCAAAACTAAGACTGCAGAAATCAATTCTTTATTACTGTGGAAAAATACATTAACATAGTTAATAATGGCAGATAAATACCAAAATAATTCATCCAGTCTGTCCAGAAAGTTGTTTAGGGTAGTACTACCACTCCATGCAGGTTACCCCGCATGCCTTCTGTTAAGGGTAGTAACTTCTGCTACATACAGATACAGTCATGCAGAAATGCTACACCCTAAAGGTTCCTTTTATGTACTGAGACATGGTAGCTTCCAGTACTTAAAAGTATAATCTACCCCGCAGGGGCATCTTCTCTGGGAGGAGGTCAATAGTGCAGTCACAGACCATTTGCGGGGGCAAGGTCTCTGCTTGCTGCTTATTGCATACATTGGCTTAAGCAGCGTATTGGGATAGCAGGCCTGGCATAGTCATGGTCACAGTCAAATCGAGTGGAGGCAGAAATGTAGTGAGCAGGCACACGCGGAACCCCAGCGTGCCAACTGCAGAGTGTTCCAGTTGATGAAAATTTGGTGCTAACAAAGTCAAGGCAGACTCAGGATGATGAGATTAATTGCTCTGGGTATTACATGAAAAGCGATCATTTCCTTATAGAGAAGGTCGGTCTGGAGAGTAAGCGGTATGGTCACCTAAGTGAGATAACCTGGAAGGGGATCTCCGTAAAGAGGGGAGATAGTGACCGTGTGATCCATTGTGGTTGTAGGTATTCGGTGTTAACAGACTAGGAACTTATAGATGAAATTTCCACTTGCCCCAGAGTCGAAAAAGACTTCAGTGTAAACCTGGTAATGCTCTGTGAACAGGGAACTGGAAGTTGTGGAGAAAAGAATGTCCAACCAAGGGTTGCCTCTCTGACCAACCCTTGGTGTATTAGTTTCCCGACTTTTCTAGACATTGCAAGGCAAAGTGCTCCTGACATTACCAAACACTTCCAGTTGCCTCCATCGCTGCTTTTCTTCCAGGGACAGCTTTGCTGGACCCAACTGCATGGGCTCGTCAGCAGGATTCAACTCATGATTGGGCGGAAACATCAGAGGATGCTGAAAGCAGATGACCAAATGAATAGTGCACCGGGAGACCCAAGATTGTTGGGCCCACTCTTGGAATCTCCAGTCAAGTAGATTGGCCAGAGAGATTAGGGCACCCAAGGTGGACGGGACATCACGACCGGCCAACTTGTCTTTGATCCGTTCTGACAGGCCCTGCCAAAATATGGCTGTCAAGCTATTTTCTCACCAGTGTAGCTCCAAAATGAGAGTATGGAACTGAATTGTATATTCCCCCACAATACGCATGCTTTGCCAGATGCGGAGGAGTTCTGCTGCCAGAGAGGAAGCATAGCCAAGCTCATCCAAGACGGGGCAAATATGGCAGAGGAGCTTTTGAAAATCCTAAAGCATATGGTCTTCTCACTCCCACAGGGGAGAGGCCCAAGCAAGGGCCATGCCCTCCAGAAGGGACAGGATTATGGCTGTTACATCATCTGAAATAGGTAATTGATAAGGATGACTTTCGGACCACTGTTCAGGCTTTTGTATTGTCTTCGATAGGCTATAGCAATTCTCTTTTTGTTGGCCTGCCTGTTGTGTTATTGAGAGCTGTACAGGTTTTGCAAAATTCAGCCACTCAGTTGATATTTGGGAGTCAGCGATGTGATCATGCCACCCCATGGCTCAAGGAACTGCATTGACTTCCTGTAAAGTTTAGAACTAGGTTTAAACTGTTATTACTTGTTTTTAAGGCATTGAAACTAAATGTCCCTTCTTAATTGGATAATCAGTTGCAAAAGTATACCCCAGAGAAATAATTTACGCTCTGTTGATAAGAACATTTTGGTGATTCCTTCTACTAATCAAGCTCGACTGCAAGAAACATGTAACAGGTTGCTTCTGGTTGTAGGGCAAACCTTATGGCATGCCCTACCTGGAGCTCTGTGAGCTTCTGACAAAGATATTTCGAAAGCTTCTTAAGGCACATCTGTTTGTTCAGGCGTTTCCTTTAATTTGAGTCTAATTTTTATTTAATATTTGGTACATTTTATGTTTTATTTTGTTGTATTATGTATTATGCATTATTTTTATATATAAATGTTCTATGTATTTTGTATTACCTTTTTTTTTTTTTTTTTTATAAATGTTTGTATTATTTTGCTAATATTGTAATCCAACTACACATTTTTGTTATAGACAGAATAGAAACACTTTTAAATAAATGTGACCTTGGCCTTATCCATAGGAAATAAAACAGACCGAAGCTTGAAGTGCATACTGCACTGGTTCAGGAAATCCCTGCACGTCTTCGGTTCCCCATGGTAATGGAGGGAAATGTCAGCTGTGGAAGGGGTCTTGGAGCTGTGGGAAGTGGAGCTGGTACTGTGTGTGGAGGCTGCCTGGCATCCATCCTGTTGGCTAACCTCTATAGGACACCAGCAACCTTGTTAGATGTCTTGTTGTTGCTGGATGCGCTGGGCCAGTTCTGGAATGGCCTGAAAAGTGGACAAGTCTGTCGTGTCCATGGCCTTAGCAATCCGTAAGAATAGGTAAACTCCTGTGCTGTGGTATGATTGGCACAACCTAGAGAATGAACCTTCTGGGTCAACACCGGCAGCAGGCAGATGAACCCTGGGGCGAGGCTGGAGCTTCACCTGTACCAGCTCCTTTCCCTACAGGTTGAGCCCTTGGGTGCTGGAGGCTGGCAGGACTTAGGTAAGAGTCTCTCAGGGTATGGTGAAATGGGGAGACTGGAGTCAGGCTGGGTTAGGGAAGGCGGCAATCAAATAGAGGTCAGTGTCTGGGCCGGAGTTAAAGGCAGGCAGCAAGCAAGAATCTTCAGTGTCTAGGCTAAAGTCAGTGGCAGCCGGCAGGCAAGATGTAAGCAAGCTCCAGACAGAGGTCAGATCCAGGAAGTCAGATGGAAGAGAATACAGGGGCAAAGGAAGGTGGACTGATGAGATAAGTAAGCTGGATGAGACTAGGCAGGGCAGGCTGGACATGACAAGGTATGACAGGCTGAAGAGACAAGGCAGAGCAGGCTGGACATGATGAGGCAAGGCAGGCTGGTGAGAAAAGGTAAAGCAAGAAGACAGGAACGCTGTCAACACACACTGCTTGGATGGCAGGAGACCTGTTGCTGAGGTAAGGAGTAGGAGTCGTGGCTGCAAGAGGTCATCAAAGGGTGCCGATGTTGGCCTTCCCTGCCATGGAACACTTAAAGGCTGATACACCACATAAAGCATCTACAGAGAAGGCAGAAGTGTCTGAGCTTCAAAACATGAACAATGACGTCTTTAGCGCTGGAGGGTGAGTGTCGGGCCCTCCCGTGACCGGCAAAAAAATCACAGCTAGAATGCATGTGCAGCATAAAGGAATGACCTCAATATTCAATGATATGAAAGCTGCTCTGCATTTTGTCCAGCAACTACAGGCTGTTGAGTAGAACAATGAACAGTTCTGAATAGGCTTGCACAAAATATCCTTTGATTATGTTTGAGGTACTGGTTTCTAGATGTGTGTTGTCTTCAAGAACAAGATAGAGGGTTGTTAGGTGCATGGATCTTTTCTGGAAAGCGAACAGAAGGAAAGTGAGCACCAGGGTTTATTTAGAGTGCAGAGGTATGCATGGGGGAATTGGTGGATGGGGAGTGGGCAGGTCTGTTCTGTTTTTTTGCTAATATAGTGCTTTAGATGCTTGCTGGTCTGCAGGCTTATTTTGTGCTGTGCTTCTGTGGCCAAAACAGAGAAGGTGGAAAACTGAGCGCCGGATCACAGTGGATAGCTTCTGCATATGCATGATCTGCTGATGTTGCCTGCGGATTGCACAATCTGCCTCTGACAGAGGCGAGCATGACCCAGCAATTTGTGGACTATGATAGAACTCAGCCACAGACCTGGAGCTGCAAGGGACAATGGGTATTGGGGAGGGGAAGTGAATGGATCAGGTTAAGGACTGTGTTGGGATTGGGATACAGGGGGAGTCTTGGCCGGGGCTGAAGGTTGAAGAGTGTAGTTATGGGTGGCTTAGTGAGTGGTAAGGCTGGGCCTCAAATATTCCTTTGTCCAGAGGTACTGTTGATTTGGGGGGATGAGCAAGGAGCTGCAGCACTGGTATGGAGATGGCAGTTGTATAGTATAGGGGTGTTACCATTACTACCTGGCAGCTGTGGCTGTTTAGATGGTTGCTCTTTGGTTATTATAATGGATTGCTTGGTGGAGGGAGGGATGTTAATTTCAGAAAGGGGGTTGGCATGACACCGCAGGCTTACAGTTCTCATTTATTTAACAGCTTTAGATATTGATCACGACGGATAACTTCATCTCTCTCAATGTTTGAGGTACTGGCACACAAATCAAGAGGAAGAGAATCTTGAATTTTCTGAAAGCTAGGGGGAGAAAAAGTTGCTATACTGCAAGAGACACATTTGCTACAGGCAGAACATAATAAATTATGCTTTGCCTGGGTTGGGTAGGTATTCTCTTCCTTCTACAATACCAAGAGCAGAGGGGTCTGAATATTAATTCATAAAAACTGTCCTCTGCCTGTCAGCAAAATCCTTCGAGACCCTGCAGGTTGTTTTATTTTCCTTGAATGTGTTGGTTAATGTGTATGGCCCTAATAAGAGACAGCAGTTATATTACAGACAGCTGGCTGGGATTTTAAAAGTTTTCAGTAGCTACTTATTTCATAGGTGGGGACTGAAATAGCTGCTTGAATCCTGTGCTAGATCGCTCGTCTCAGGTGAAGGGAAAAGTAGTCAGGTTATGTTATTTGATGCAGCGTTTGGGGTTAGTATCTGAAGAACCCTGTATCCCATGGGAAAAGATTATACATATTTTTCTCCAAGACATATAGATTTTCTCCAAGTCATATAGATTTTTTTCTATTCTGACCTGCTCCCTTTCTGACCATCACACAGTTCTGTTGCCTATGCAGTTATTTCAGGTGCTGGAGGCAGCTAAAGGCTTGTGATTCAATATGACCCTCTTAGGCAATGATCAATTTTGCGTTATGATCACTGAGGCTCTTAAGGAGTTTCTTGAAGTGTATGAAGGGGTGGATCCCTGAGGCACACTGCTAGTAACACCTCCCTCCTTACAGAAAACTCCATTTACCACTACCTTTTGTTGCCTCCCACTTAGCCGGTTTCTAACCCAGTCACTCTAAGTCGCATACCAAGAGCGTTCAATTTATTTATGTCTCCTATGCGGAACAGTATCAAAGCCTTTCTGAAATCCAAATACACTACAGCTATTGCTCTCCCTTGATCCAATTCTGTCACCCAATCAAAGAAATTGATCAGATTCATCTGACAAGATTTATCTCTGATAAAATCATGCTGCCTTGGATCTTTCAATCCACTGGATTCCAGAAACTGCACTACCCTTTGTTGTAACAGCGATTCCATAAATTTGCTCACCACAGAAGTTAAACTAACTGGTCTGTAGTTCCCAGGCTTCTCCTTACTTCCACTTTTATGAATAGGAACCACATCTGCCTGTCTCCAGTCCTCTGGAACTACTCCTGACAGTAAAAATACATTGAAAAGCTCAGCCAGTGGAGCTGATAGAATATCTCTAAATTCAATTAGTACACTCAGATGTATCCTATCCGGCCCCATCGTCTTGTCTATTTGAAGTTTAGTTAGCTCCTCACAAACACACTGTTGTGAAAACTGATTGAGGTTTACGTCACTTCCAATCATATTTTAGGCTCCAGGCCCCTTCTACAGTGAACACCAAACAGAAATTTTGCTTTTTCATCAGTCTCTACATATCCTCTCCTTCATCTCTGAGTCTCACAATGCCACTTTTACATATCCTTCAGTCACTAACATATCCAAAAAATAAGTCTTTACCATATTTGCTATTTTTTCTTTTATTTGAATTTTTGCATTTTTTAAACTACTTTCCCAGCTTCTCTTAATTTTTTCCAGATATTGTCAGCTGACTTTCTCTTTCTGCTATCTCTTGTAGTTTATGAATGGTAAACTTTTCTCCCTTAACTTTTCATCTTTTTCTTCAGAAAATCAGTGGCATTTTTCATCTTTCCTTTTACTTTCCCAACAAAAAGATTAGTTGCCCTTGATATGCCCTTCCGGAGGATGTGGTGAAGACCAGAACTGTGAAGGACTTCAAAGGGGCGTGGGATAAACACTGTGGATCCATAAAGTCAAGAGGCCGCCAATGAAGAGTGGGTGACTCGCCAGAATGATGGCTACTGCCTGGAGACAATACCCTTATTCAATAAACGTACACATGCTTACTGTGACTCCAACATCGTTCTAGCTTCAACAGCAAGAGGAAATGTGGAATAAAGGATCTGCACTCACAAAGGGGGGAGTAGCTGGCTTGTTACGGCGGTTACTACCCCAAACCAAATAAGCCTGTTACTTCAATTTCTATGCATATACAGCATAGTTCTCTGCTTCAACGGCAGGGGAGAAGAAAAAACTGATACTACACACATCCAGCAGAGCTCTCTGCTTCAACGGCAGGGGAGAAGAAAAAAGGGTTCACAATCACAAAGCGGGGAGTAGCTGGCTTGTTACGGCGGTTACTACCCCAAACCAAATGTGCCTGATACTTCACTTTCGATGCATATCCAGCATGGCTCTCTGCTTCAACAGCATGGGAGAAGAATAAACTGATACTTCAAGCATATCCAGCATAGCTCCCTGCTTCAACGGCAGGGGAGAAGAAATACAACCAATAAGGGCTGTATAACATAGTCTGAGTAAAACAAGCATGGGTGTAGCTTGCTTATTGTGGCGGTTACTACCCCTACTACCCCTAACTAATCAAGCTAGATATTTCACTTGGATGCAGCTCCATCACTGCTTTCTACATTAATGGTGGGGGTGGAAGGGAAATAGAACCAAGAGCTAAGAGAAACAGATAAGTATGAGAGAAAAAAGTGTGTGAAGCTTGCTGGGCAGACTGGATGGGCCATTTGGTCTTCTTCTGCCGTCATTTCTATGTTTCTATATGTCCTTTCAGTTTTGCCCTCTGCTCTTCTACTTCCCCTAGATTTTCCCATCCAGCTAATATCTCATTGAGGTATTCCCCCATTTTAAGAAAGTTAGTTTAATGGAAATCGGGATCCTTTCCTTTGAATGAACCTTCATCTCTTAGGGCCCAATACTCATCACACCATTGGTGATCACTGGATCCCAAATGATCATTACTACCTCAGAAATACTGTCCTCATTGGTAAGCTTCAGGAATCCAGGATCTCCCTGTTTCTATAAGACACTGCAGCCAGCATGTCCCAATCAACATCCGGCAGATTGAAATCACCTAGCAATAACATCCCATTTCACAGCAATCCTGTGAATACCCTCCATTAAATCTCTATCGATGTCTTCTGTCTGCGATGGAGATCTGTTTATTCACCAATATAAAATGATATTCCATTCCCTCTATCCAGAGTAACCCAAAGTGTCTGCTTTACCTTGTAAGCCCAGCAATGCTGTAGCTTTAATATTTATTTACTAATCTATAATCCACTTATCATGAACTCCTAAGGAGATTATAAATGCTTTAAATAAATAAGTATTGTTTTATATATATCTCCACACCTCTTCCTTCTTACCCAGTCCTTCCTGGGTAGATTGTAGACTGATTTAACAATATCCCAGTCATGGTTTTCCTGTGTACCAGGTCTTCGTGACAACCACTATAACTAAATCAGCTTCTTTCATGATTGCCTCTGGATCCAGGACTTTATTTCTCATACTATGAGCATTAGTGTACATGGCTTTCCAAATATTGTCTTTTTTCCCCCATTTCTCCTATTTCTATATAAGTATTTAATGTTTTATTTACCTTAAGGATAGAAGGCACAGTATGATGATAAATATATCCTACTCTGAAGAGAAAATGGTTTTAAGCGGAGTGCCGCAAGGATCGGTGTTGGGACTGGACATGCTCAATATCTTTGTGAGCAAAATTGCGGAAGGCATAGAAGGTAAAGTTTGTCTTTTTGCGAATGATACTAAGATCTGCAAGAGTGGACACGCCGAAAGGAGTAGAGAATGAGAAGTGATTTAAGAAAGCTTAAAGAGTGGTCGAAGATATGGCAGCTGGGATTCAATGCCAAGAAGTGCAGAGTCATGCATTTGGGGTGTGGTAATCCAAAAGAGTTGTATGTGATGTGGGGTGAACGGCTGTTGTGCATGGAGCAAGAGAGGGACCTTGAGATGATAGTGTCTAGCGATCTGAAGACGGCAAAGCAATGTGACAATGCGATAACTAAAGCCAGAGGAATGCTGGGCTGCATAGAGAAAGGAATAACAAATAAGAAAGAGGAGGTGATAATCCCCTTGTACAGGTCCTTGTTGAGGCCTCACCTGGAATATTCTGTTCCGTTCTGAAGATCATATCTCAAAAGGGACAAAGACAGGATGGAGGTGGTCCAGAGAAGGGTGACAAACATAGTAGAGGGGGGGTTCTCCATCAAATGACTTTGAGGAGAGGTTGAAGGATTTAAATACATATACTCTCGAGGAGAGGAGATGCAGGGGAGACATGATACAGACCTTCAGATACCTGAAAGGTTTTAATGATGCACAATCGACAAACCTTCTCTGATCGAAAGAAATCAGTAAAACTATGGGTCACGAATTGAAACTCCAGAAAGATTTCTCAGAACCAACATCAGGAAATATTTCTGCATGGAGAGGGTAGTGGATGCTTGGAATGCCCTTCCGGAGGTGGTGAAGATAAAAATGGTGAAGGATTTCAAAGGGGCATGGGATAAACACTATAGATGCATAAAGGCTAGATGATGGAAATGAGGAAGAGAGTGCATGGGGTAACTTGCTGGTGTGGTGGTTACTACCCTTAACCAATAAGCCTTCATACTATTGATGCAACTCCATTATTGCTTTCTGCTTTAACAGCAGGGGAAAAAGAGGAAAAGGGGAATTAGTTTCAGACAGCAACCAACAAAGTTATGAATTTTACAGTCTTGGAAAACAAATAAGCATGGAGATGATATAATGCCAACATTGCTCTCTGAGTCAACGGCAAGAGGCAATGGGGAATTGGACTCAGATAGCAACCAACAAGGGCCCTGACTTTGACGGTTTGGGAAACTAAGTATGGGGGGTGACTTGTATGGTGTGGCAGATGCTACCATTATGGGGGGAGACCGGTATGGCATTTCTAATGCTACCATAAGCTTGCTGGGCATACTGGATGGACCGTTTTGACCTTTTCTACCATCATTTCTATGTTTCTATATGTTCACCTATCCCCAATAATTTTAGTTTAAATCCTTCCTCAATAGGTTTGCCATTCTATGTCAAAGACATTGTGCCCCTTCTTCGACAGTTGAACCTCATCTATGCTCAGCAATCCATAAAATATCATCCCATGATCCAGGAAGTCAAAACACTCTCTTCTACACCATCTACACCGCCACTCATTTATATCCAGAATGCAAACTTCCTTGCCTGGGCCTTTATCCTTGACTAACAGGTGGAAGAGAATGCCATCTGTACACCTATCTTCTTTACCATCTCTCTCCGAGCCACTTTTGATATTATTTGTGTGATACCTATCAGTATCATTTGTGCCAACATGGATAAGCAGCATTGGAAAGTGGTCAGCAAACAAAAATGGAAAATATCTCTCTGTACTGGGCCATGGTGCAACCACATGAGTACTACATTCAGTTCTAGTCATTCCATCTCAAAAAAGACTGAATAATTAGATTAGAAAAGGTATTAAAGTCTTCATTATTAAGCCACTTTTGCAAAGAATACTGCGGTGGAACAAACAACTGAGCTAAGCTATTTGTTTTTGTACCTTTCTAAAGTCTTATTATCTGATTAAGAAATGAAAGATTAAGTCATAACTGTCTGCAAACAAGAATTATTTTAAGACTGCACCTGGAGTATTAGATCATAAGTGAAACTCTAATTGTTCCCCATTTTTGTAGGCGATAAACATGTTTTTCTGTTGAAAGAGTGAAAAAAATCACGATGCTCATAAGAACATGCCATACTGGATCAGACCAAGGGTCCATCAAGCCCAGCATCCTGTTTCCAACAGTGGCCAATCCAGGCCATAAAAACCTGGCAAGTACCCAAAAACTAAGTCTATTCCATGCTACTGTTGCTAGTAATAGCAGTGGCTATTTTCTAAGTCAACTTAATTAATAGCAGGTAATGGACTTCTCCTCCAAGAACTTATCCAATCCTTTTTTAAACACAGCTACACTAACTGCACTAACCATATCCTCTGGCAACAAATTCCAGAGTTTAATTGTGCGTTGAGTGAAAAAGAACTTTCTCCGATTCGTTTTAAATGTGCCACAGGCTAACTTCATGGAGTGCCCCCTACTCTTTCTATTATCTGAAAGAGCAAATAACTGATTCACATTAACCCGTTCTAGACCGCTCATGATTTTAAACACCTCTCTCATATCCCCCCCCCTCAGCCGTCTCTTCTGCAAGCTGAAAAGTCCTAACCTCTTTAGTCTTTCCTCACAGGGGAGCTGTTCCATTCCCTTTATCATTTTGGTCGCCCCTCTCTGTACCTTCTCCATCGCAACTATATCTTTTTAGAGATGCAGTGACCAGAATTGTAGACAGTATTCAAGGTGCGGTCTCACCATGGAGTGATACAGAGGCATTATGACATTTTCCGTTTTATTCACCATTCCCTTTCTAATAATTCCCAACATACTGTTTGCTTTTTTGACTGCCGCAGCACACTGAACCAATGATTTCAATGTGTTATCCACTATGACGCCTAGATCTCTTTCTTGGGTGGTAACTCCTAATATGGAACCTAACATTTTGTAACTATAGCATGGGTTATTTTTCCCTATATGCATCACCTTGCACTTATCCACATTAAATTTCATCTGCCATTTGGATGCCCAATTTTCCAGTCTCAGAAGATCTTCCTGCAATTTATCACAATCTGCTTCTGATTTAACTACTCTGAACAATTTTGTATCATCTGCAAATTTGATTACCTCACTTGTCATATTTCTTTCCAGATCATTTATAAATATATTGAAAAGTATGGGTCCCACTACAGATCCCTGAGGCACTCCACTGCCCACTCCCTTCCACTGAGAAAACTGTCCATTTAATCCTACTCTGTTTCCTGTCTTTTAGCCAGTTTATAATCCACAAAAGGACATCACCTCCTATCCCATGACATTTTGGTTTTCTTAGAAGCCTCTCATGAGGGACTTTGTCAAACGCCTTCTGGAAATCCAAATACACTACATCTACTGGGTTCACCTTTATCCACAAGTTTATTAACCCCTTCAAAAAAATGAAACAGATTTGTTAGGCAAGACTTCCCATGTGTAAATCCATGTTGACTGTGTTCCATTAAACCATGTCTTTCTATATGCTCTACGATTTAGATCTTTATAATAGTTTCCACTATTTTTCCTGGCACTGAAGTCAGGCTCACTGGTCTATAGTTTCCCGGATCGCCCCTGGAGCCCTTTTTAAATATTGGGGTTACATTGGCAACTCTCTAGTCTTCAGGTACAGTAGATGATTTTAATGATAGGTTACAAATTTTAATTAATAGATCAGAAATTTCATTTATGAGTTCCTTCAGTACCTTAGGATGCATATCATCTGGTCCAGGTTTGCTACTCTTTAGTTTGTCAATCTGGCCTACTACATCTTCCAGGTTCGCAGTGATTTGGTTCAGTTCGTCTGACTCATCACCCTTGAAAACCATCTCTGGAACTGATATCTTCCCAACATCCTCATTAGTAAACACGGAAGCAAAGAATTAATTTAGTCTTTCTGCAATGGCCTTATCTGCCCTAAGAGCCCCTTTAACCCCTTATCTTCCCTAAGAGCCCCTTTAACCCCCTCCATCATCCGATTCCCCCTCCATTAACAGACTCCCTCACAGGTTTCTTGTTTCTGATATATTTTTTAAAGTTTTTATTATGAGTTTTTGCCTCTATAGCCAACTTCAGTTCAAATTCTCTCTTCGCCTGTCTTATCAATATTTTATACTTAACTTGACAATGCTTATGCTTTATCCTGTTTTGTTCAGATGGATCCTTTTTTCAATTTTTGAAGGATGGTTTTTTTTGGCTAAAGTAGCCTCTTTCATCTTTTAACCATTCCAGTAATCGTTTTGCCTTCCTTCCACCTTTCTTAATGATTGGAATACACCTGGACTGCACATCTGGGATTGTATTTTTAAACAATGTCCATGCCTGTTCAACGCTTTTAACCTTTGCAGCTGCACCATTCTGTTTTTTTCTAACTATTTTCCTCATTTTATCAAAGTTTCCCTTTTGAAAGTTTAGTGTTAGAGCTGCAGATTTACTTATTGTCCTCCTTCCAGTTATTAGTTTAAATTTGATCATGTTATGATCACTATTGCCATCTAAGATGTGAGACAAAAATACAGCTTGTCCCTGGATCTGAAATGGAAGATAAGATCTAAAATGGAGAAAAGGGACATACTAATTAGTACATCTTTATATGAAGGAATAAATCTGATTGGCTCTATGAGGTGATGATGTTACGAGAATATGATGAAAGGAAATGGGCAATAATGTATTGATTGGCTGTGTATATAGGTAATGAAAATGTAAAGTATATAATGAGTTGACTGTGTAGGATATAGGACACAAACAAGTCCATATTTTTGAAATCTAAGATTTCGATCTTTGTGCAATTTCTGACCATCCTGGTCATTATATCAAACCATACTGTCTAATGATCACTGGTGGTCAGGTAGCCCCTAATCCAAACATAAGATAGTCTCCATTTGAGAGTATCAGGTCCAGTATCATGCCTCTTTTGTGGGTTCCATCACCATTTTTCTGAGTAAAGCTTCTGAGCAGCATCCATATCATCTCTCCCTGCAGATTCTGCAGCAAGGATACTTCAATCTACATCTGGTAGATTAAAATCACCAATGAGCAACACCTCTCCCATCTTCCTACTTTTGGATGTCTTTGGTCAGATCTCTTCTAGTTCTTCTGTTCAATTTGGAGGTCTGTAGACTACACCAGTGTAAATGCAAGTGCCATCATCATTTTTAAAGACATCCCACAGTGCTTCTTCCTTCACCCATGCTCCTGCATTTCAGTTGCTTGGATATTGTTTTTGACATAAAGAGCTACTCTTCCCCTATTTTGTCATCTCTACCTTGCCTCAACAGGTTATAGTCCAATATGGCCATATCTCATTCATGAGACTCTCTGAACAATATCTCCATAATAGCAACAATATCCAAGTCTGCCTCTACCTTTAGGGCATGCATATCTGAAATTTTATTGCCCAGACTATAAGCATTTGTGCTCATAACTTTCCATCTCTGATGGAGCTGCTTTTTTAAGCCTATTTTATGTAGAAAGCTTGCAAAGAACACTGCTGTCATGGCTTCAGATTGGGTAGAATTCCAAATCTGCAGGACTTTGACCTTGAATGCTAGGAACAGGAGTAAAGGAAAATAAGTGTACTGGTAGTGATAAAGACATAAAAACATGAAACTAATTTAGCTCATTTTTATCAACTCTTGAGAATATTTTCGGAGTATAGGCACAGATGTGCAATAGTATCTTTATTTTAACGTCTTCACTAGATGTAGGCAAGAAGTTTGTGAGGGAGTGTATAAGAAACTCCCTCAGGACTGGCCAAGCTATATGAGCTGGTCCTCCTTAAGAGCCAACCCAGCAAGGGATTCTGGGCCAGGGAGGATCCCTGAAGTCTTAGATAAGAAGACAGGGCCCTGAAGGGAAGCCCCAGAGAAAAGGCAGGAAGCTGGTCTAAGCAAGAATTGCATATATTGGATTGTTCTGAGACTGCTGAGGTGAGCGGCCTCTGTGCTATACTTTTAATTTTGCTTGTAAACAAAGAGTGAGTTTGTGTGTAATCAGCCATTGTTTGTACTTCTTTTTGTACTCCTGGTCTGTTTCCAACTTATGCCCATGCCCAAGCAACCACAAAGTTATGGAAAAATATTGGAATAATTGTTTTACTTCTGAGAGCTTAAATGTGCTAGATGAAAGTAAAGGAAGTTTACTTACCATAAATGGTGTTTGCCATAGATAACAGGATGAATTAGCAATTACATATAGGTGACATCTGGCAACACTTAAGAACATAAGAACATAAGAAAATGCCATACTGGGTCAGACCAAGGGTCCATCAAGCCCAGCATCCTGTTTCCAACAGTGGCCAACCAGGCCATAAGAACCTGGCAAGTACCCAAAAACTAAGTCTATTCCATGTAACCATTGCTAATGGCAGTGGCTATTCTCTAAGTGAACTTAATAGCAGGTAATGGACTTCTCCTCCAAGAACTTATCCAATCCTTTTTTAAACACAGCTATACTAACTGCACGAACCACATTCTCTGGCAACAAATTCCAGAGTTTAATTGTGCGTTGAGTAAAAAAGAACTTTCTCCGATTAGTTTTAAATGTGCCCCATGCTAACTTCATGGAGTGTCCCCTAGTCCTTCTACTATCCGAAAGAGTAAATAACCGATTCACATCTACCCATTCTAGACCTCTCATGATTTTAAACACCTCTATCATATCCCCCCTCAGTCGTCTCTTCTCCAAGCTGAAAAGTCCTAACCTCTTTAGTCTTTCCTCATAGGGGAGTTGTTCCATTCCCCTTATCATTTTGGTAGCCCTTCTCTGTACCTTCTCCATCGCAATTATATCTTTTTGAGATGCGGCGACCAGAATTGTACACAGTATTCAAGGTGCGGTCTCACCATGGAGCGATACAGAGGCATTATGACATTTTCCGTTTTATTCATCATTCCTTTTCTAATAATTCCCAACATTCTGTTTGCTTTTTTGACTGCCGCAGCACACTGAACCGACGATTTCAATGTGTTATCCACTATGACACCTAGATCTCTTTCTTGGGTTGTAGCACCTAATATGGAACCCAACATCGTGTAATTATAGCATGGGTTATTTTTCCCTATATGCATCACCTTGCACTTATCCACATTAAATTTCATCTGCCATTTGGATGCCCAATTTTCCAGTCTCACAAGGTCTTCCTGCAATTTATCACAATCTGCTTGTGATTTAACTACTCTGCACAATTTTGTGTCATCTGCAAATTTGATTATCTCACTCGTCGTATTTCTTTCCAGATCATTTATAAATATATTTAACAGTAAGGGTCCCAATACAGATCCCTGAGGCACTCCACTGTCCACTCCCTTCCACTGAGAAAATTGCCCATTTAATCCTACTCTCTGTTTCCTGTCTTTTAGCCAGTTTGCAATCCACGAAAGGACATCGCCACCTATCCCATGACTTTTTACTTTTCCTAGAAGCCTCTCATGAGGAACTTTGTCAAACGCCTTCTGAAAATCCAAGTATACTATATCTACCGGTTCACCTTTATCCACATGCTTATTAACTCCTTCAAAAAAGTGAAGCAGATTTGTGAGGCAAGACTTGCCCTGGGTAAAGCCATGCTGACTTTGTTCCATTAAACCATGTCTTTCTATATGTTCTGTGATTTTGATGTTTAGAACACTTTCCACTATTTTTCCTGGCACTGAAGTCAGGCTAACCGGTCTGTAGTTTCCCGGATCGCCCCTGGAGCCCTTTTTAAATATTGGGGTTACATTTGCTATCCTCCAGTCTTCAGGTACAATGGATGATTTTAATGATAAGTTACAAATTTTTACTAATAGGTCTGAAATTTCATTTTTTAGTTCCTTCAGAACTCTGGGGTGTATACCATCCGGTCCAGGTGATTTATTACTCTTCAGTTTGTCAATCAGGCCTACCACATCTTCTAGGTTCACCGTGATTTGATTCAGTCCATCTGAATCATTACCCATGAAAACCTTCTCCATTACGGGTACCTCCCCAACATCCTCTTCAGTAAACACCGAAGCAAAGAAATCATTTAATCTTTCCGCGATGGTCTTATCTTCTCTAAGTGCCCCTTTAACCCCTCGATCATCTAACGGTCCAACTGACTCCCTCACAGGCTTTCTGCTTCGGATATATTTAAAAAAATTTTTACTGTGAGTTTTTGCCTCTACAGCCAACTTCTTTTCAAATTCTCTCTTAGCCTGTCTTATCAATGTCTTACATTTAACTTGCCAATGTTTATGCTTTATCCTATTTTCTTCTGTTGGATCCTTCTTCCAATTTTTGAATGAAGATCTTTTGGCTAAAATAGCTTCTTTCACCTCCCCTTTTAACCCTTATAGAGTTTTGAGCTCTAAGCATGTCCAGAAGTTGCCTCATGAGCTTCCTTAGTATCAGAGCTAAATTTATCTATGTAGGCAAATCTCCAGTGAGGTGGGCAGGTATTCGATGGCTAATTCATTCTAAGGGAAATGCTATTTATGGTAAGGAAATAATTTTTCCATCGGAAGCAGACTGAATGAGCCATTACATTTGGGGAGTCCCAAATTGAGGTTTTCAGTTGAGCGTTAACTCAGTAAGCAACCTGGACCCCACAGCAAGAAGTGATTATGCAAAACTACTTGTCCGAATTTACTGAGTCTTTGAGAGATTATCAAGACAGTAATGGGATGTGAAGACTAAATTGCAGCTTTGCAAATATCTTCAATAGATACTTCTCGAAGATGAGCAATGGAAGATGCCATGGTTCCCACTTGATGAGCTTTTCAGAGACAGTGACTTGTAATCCTGCCTAGGTGTAACAGTGGTGAATGTCTTTATTTAAATCATTTATATGCTGCTAAATCATAAAATTCAAAGCAGCATACAAAAAAAACAATCATAACAACATTAACATTAAAACAGTCAATAAAATAAAAACACATGACAATACAAGTTAAAACAGATGAAAGCAAAACTAATTTAAATAACAGTTACCTATTCAAATCAGTTTTAGAAGGCCTTTCTAGCCAGCCAGTTAGATATTGTATGCTTGGTGACCACAACTATGTTGGGGTTGTACAAGACAGATAGCTGTGAGGTTTGATGATGCAGTTGAATTAATTTCTTGTAATACGCCACAGCCCATTTACAATCTAAAGTATGGAGGACTTTTGGCCTTCATGCGCATGAGGCCATGGAAAAAGGTAGGCACTATGATGGTGTTTATGTTCGTTTAAAACATTAACCTGTTCTCTAAGGTATAGCTTAATGGCGTGTGGTAGCTAGGAGTGGATACGGCTTGTGAATCAGCCAGGAAGATGGAAGGAGGCAGACTGCAGCTGGTTCACACACACAAAGTTTTATTTACGCAATACAAAAGAACACAGTCCAATGGCTACTTACCTCAGCAGTCCTTAAAAGGCAGTTCCAAAACAAACATAGGTTGTCTACCTACTTGCTGGCTTCCTAACCCAGAATCCCTTGTGGGGATGGGCCAGACAGCTGTGGCCAATCCCTTAAGGTGTTCTGAGGAAGCTTTCTATACACTCCCTTACAAACTCTCCCCCTAAGCTGAGCCTTACAAGAATGTGCACCTGCCTGTACTAGTGAAACCTCTCTAGACAGGAAATCTCCAAGATTTTCCTTTCTTGCCTTATGTCACATCTTATAGCTGAAAGAGTTGTAAACTAGGAACCACCTCATCACCCTCACATTGTCTCCTTGTTCCTATTTATTATAAGGGCAGTTGATGATCCGTCACAATGCTAGCAGGTAGCATTGAAAGACCTCTAACACCCACAACTGCCAAGGCCTCCTTCTTGACCATTAAGCAATGCTTCTCCTACGGCATCAACTTCCGGCTAATGTCTGCCAAGGGGTGTTCTTGGCCATCCTTCTCTTGGACTAGGACTGCCCACAAGCCTACCTCTGAGATATCGGTCTGCACCATGAAAGATTTGGTGAAGTCCAGACTTATCAGGATCAGCTCAGAGCATAATGTCCCTTTCAAAGCCTGGAAGGCCTCCTCTGCGTCAGCAGACCATTGGATTTCTCTGGGACTTTCTTCAATAATAGCTGTGTGAGAGACTCCGCTTTCTCTGAGTAATTTGGTATGAAATTTCTATTTATACCCTGTAAGGCCTAGGAAAGCTCTCATTTTTGCTTTTGTTTGCGAGACTGGCACCCGGCTGATTGCCTTGACCTTACAGGTCTGTGGGTGGATTTTCCGGGTCTGCAGGTGGACCTTTCCCTTCCCAAGGGTATAGCCGAGACACTGGATTTTCTCACCCTCCCAGCAAGTACTTCTTGGGGGTGGCTAACAGTCCTGCTTTCCTCAGACTTGTTAGTATAGACTGGAGTTGGCTTAGATGTGTCTTTCAGTCTGGGCTGTACACCATGATGTCATCCAAGTAGGTGGCTGCATAACTTCGATGCAGGTACAGCAGGTGGTCAACCAAGTGCTGAAATGTTGCAGGAACCCCATGGAGTCCAAAAGGGAGGATGGCGAATAGAAGAGTCCATTTGGCATAGAGAATGCAGTCTTCTCCTTTGCTGCTGGCATGAGAAGCACCTGCCAATACCCTTTCATGAGATCCAAGGTGGAAATGAACTGGGCCAATCCAAAACGCTCAATCACCTCGTCCACTCAGGAAATCGAGTATGCATCAATGCTACCATCTGGCTTTGGCACCAGTACGATGGGAGAAGACCAATTACTGTTAAAGAGTCCTCTAGAACTCCAAGCCTGAGTACCTCTTTCACTTCAGCCTCGATGGAGGCACAATGATGTCATGCTGCACAAGGTGGGTTCAACCTGATAAACTGGAGAAGACATCTTTGTTTTGTGTCACTAGCTGCTTTAAGTCAGCTTCCTGTGCAGCAGAATATTCCTCTCCAAAAGGAATTTGGATTTGACCCACTTCAGGGGGAGCTTCTGGCCAAAAGTCTCCCTTCTGTACTAGTCCACAGACTGGGGCAACAGACTTCTTCAGACTTATGTGGTAGATCTGTTTTCTTTCATTTATCTGGTTAGGCTATTTTGTAGTCAACTGGGCCTGTCTTCCCTAAGACTTAGTATGGACCCTGCCAGTGGGATAATAACTTGCTTTCCAAAGATGGGAGGAGGATGAAGATGCAGTCTCGGCTGGAACACTCACTGAACTTGGGTAGCCTGAGCCTTCTCTGAGCAGAGGCGGGCAGCCTCCTCAACCTTTTTCAATCATTCCTGCACCTGGATAATGTAATCAACAAGGTTCTGCCCTAGGTTCGGCTCCTCTTCCCAAGTCTTGCGAGCTATGTTCAAGATTTTTCTTGGTCTCTTCCCATATAGTAGCTCAAAAGCAGAAAATCCCATCAATCTTTGGGGGTACTTCGCAGACTGAAAACAGCACGTAGGGTAGTAATGAGTCCAAATTCTTGCAGTCTTCATCTACAAATTTTCTCAACGTTTGTGCATTTTATTAAAGTGCTCAACAAGGTCATCAGTCTGCAGATGATTCACTGAGGTATGCAGAATTTTTACCTTGAACAGAGTTGTTTCATTAGTTTAGAAACAACCAGGATCCCTATCCCTAACTAATCAAGATTTTGTTGGGCAGTCTAAGTTGGGAAAAAACCTCCATTAGAGGTTAATCTGGGTCTTTATATTCCGAAGTGGTACTGCCTCTGGATATCCTGTGGCATAATCAAGTATTTTATTTATTTATTTATTTTTAATTTTTATATACCGACATTCTTACATCCGATGTAAATCATACCAGTTTACATTAAACAGAATAGCAGGAAATAAATTTTCATAGTCTAATACAAAGAACATTTCTAATTAAAATTATTAACAGCGAAAAGAAAAGGTAAAGAATTGGAATAAAGTTTAAATAAAAGAAAAATATAAAAGATATATATTTTTTTTTTTTACAAGCACAAGGGTTGCACGAAGGGGGTGCACAAAGGGGAGGGCCCCTTTGTTGGGCCCCTTCGGCGCGCGGCGCCTGATGGTGAGGCGCTCTTCAACCGTCGTCGAAGCTCCCAGTGACGTCGGGGGGGGCATGGTCATAGATCTCAGTCTTTAAATTTCCCTCACCTCCTGCTGTTGGTTGTTGGTTCCGTATCTTTTTTTTTTTTCCTGCCATTCAGTTTGTTGTTTAGTTCTCGCGGGGGCCCAGGATGGAGGGTGGCCTCCCCGCTCGCCGGCGCCTGATGGTGAGGCGCTCTTCAACCGTCGCCGGAGCTCCCAGTGATGTCAGGGGGGGTGTGGTCATAGATCTCAGTCATTCAATGATTAAGATGTACTTATTTCCCTGGGCAAATCTCTCTAGAAGCCCCACTAAGTCCAATGCCCACCCTTTCAAAAGGGGTCTCTATAATGGGCATTGGTATAAGAACTGCTGTCTGTACCCCTGCAGGTTTAATGAGTTGGCATGTAAGTCAGGATTGAAAATATAACTGGACCTGCTGGTGTATACCAGGCCAAAAGAACTGTACCAATACTTGCTCTTGGGTCTTTTACTCCCCAAGGTGACCTTATAAAATGGTGGCTGTGTGTTAATTGCAATATCTTCTGGTGATATGGTTTGAGAACTAAGAGTTGTACTATCAATTCCCTTAAAATAGGTCCCCTTTCATGATAAAATAAGGAGAGTAGGGTGCTTATTTATTTTTCACTCCAGGGACTAGCTTTCCATCCATCCTCTTTATATGACTCATCCTCTCTCTGGGCCCATCTGAAAATCGCCAGGTTCCTATTCAAAAGGTTTAAGTATACTATTCTGGGTAGGTTGCTGCCCTTCCCTTGACTCTGACCCTTCCTTCCCGGCTGCCCCTGAATTAGTAGCATATCTGTATTTTTCCTGTCAGCGTTGCCTCCAGGATTTAGGTGTCTTAGAGTCTTTATGTTACAGGTCTTAATCTTCTAAGGAGAAGAGCTCTGGAAACATTTTTCTTCGTTGTTGGATTGGTGTGAACCCAACGAGAGCTAGTTCCACAGGTTTTTGAAATTTGGACAGTCCCATACCTTCACTACTAGGTAGGAAAGTCAAGGAAGAATTCCCTCTTCTATTCGGTCCTGGTTAACTGAGATCTTCAGCTGTACTTGGCTTGTAGGATACTGCCATTGGTCTCTGTAGATGCATGCCAGGGTCACAGTTTTTCTGTAGTCAATCTGGATCTGTTTCACTAATTTTCTTTGAGTGTTTTCACACTCCCAGAGTCCACTAATATCTGTGTTGCAGAGCCCTCTAAATCAACAGGAATCACAAAGGTAGAGTCTCTCTGACTGGGTGCATCCACAAAATTACAATAATATGGGGCTATGAAGTTAACATCTATTGGCTCTTTTTCCCTGTGGGGTCAGTCTCTAGAAAAATGCCCCCTTTCTTCACAGCTTAAACACAGCAGTCTGATTGGAGCTTTCAATTGAGGTGAAAAGTCTGGCTGGAACTGCTCTATTAGTTGTCAGGGCCTCTGGCCCTTAGGGTCCTCACATCCTTAGGGTTCCAAGGTAAAGTGGTCTCTTCTGGGACCATAAATATTCAGGTATGGTTTGGGCCTGTAATAGGCCTCCACCACTTCTAACGCCTTTCCAGTGTAAGGTTCGGGTACTGGCACACCTACTGTTACATAAGTGATTTTAGGCCATCTAGGAAATGTTTCAGCAAAACCATTTTGGTTTCCTCCACCCAGGTTTTCTCTTCCAGGCGTAGCAACTTCCAAGCCACATCCTTAAGTCTGTAGAAAAGGTTCCATGGGTTTTCTCCAGGCTGAAGTATTCCTTGCCAAAAATGCTGCTGTCTGTAGGCTTGCAGGTAAGTCCTACTCTTTCTAGGATAGCTGTTCTGACTTCCACATATGTGGCCCTACCTTCCGGGTTGGCGGTTTGAAAGGCAGCTTGACTACTTCCTGTAAGCAGGTTCCCCAGATAGGTAGTCCATCTACCTTCTGGCCACCCTGCCAGTTGAGATGTCCATTCAAAATTCTTCAAAAAACAATTGGGAGTCTTCTCCAAAGGGAGCACAACCTGTGCTGCCTGCGTTAGCACTACATTTTGCTGCATAATTTGCTCTTGGAGTGCCTGCTACTGGCTAATTTGATTTTGTACGGTGGCCCACAAACGTTGCCGCCCAGCACCAAGGAGTTGTACCACCTACTCCATCTTTTTAGCTTTTCAACTGCACATACAGCAAAGCTTGATGACTCTCCAAGGAAAAAAAAGTGAAAAAACCTTTTTTGGCCTAGCTGCGACAGGCGAGGCTAGCCTCCTTGGACTGCTGTGTGGACTCTCAGACTGTCGCTGCAGTCAGGTCCCAGGGAAAAAGAAAAGGAAAATTCCGTATTTGGGGGTTCCCCCCATGGCACTGGGCTCCTGCCTGTGCTTTCCGCTTAGATAGTAGCTGGGAGCAGATATGGCTTGTGAAACAGCCAGGAGGGATTGAAGGAGGCAGACTCCAGCTGGTTCACACACACAAAGTTTTAATTACACAACTCAAAAGAAAACACAGTCCAAATGCTGCTTACCTCAGCAGTCCTTAAAAGACAGTTCCAAAATATCAAACACAGTCAGACCCTTACCTGTGGAGTCACTGGAACCCCGTGGCTTAACACAGTCTTACCACCCAGTTGTTTCACAGGGTAGTGAAATTAGTCTTTTAGTCTCGGTCCACAATTTCAGCGATTCCAAACAGAAAAGAGAAGAATAAATCCCAAAGAAAAATAAATGCCAGCAAACCTTGCCCTTTTCTTTAGAGGGTCAAGATTCTTGATCCCGCCAGCCTTTACTGCTACAAGAGTTCTTCCCACGGGGAGTCCTTGTCACCTTCTGAGCCTCTCGAGGGAGACTGAAGTAGGTCTCCTGAAAGTCCCTTTTTTGGCCCCTCCCCTGAACTATCCTGATTGGCCCCGTTATCCTGCCTACCTCCCCATCCCGCAGCTGTAACTGCTTTCTGGACTATCTTGGTGGAAGAACCCACTCTCCCTGGTTCTCTTGACCCTCCCTCTTGAGTTTTCTCCCATTGATTCTTTGGTTCTCAGTCTGGAGACATACACTCCATCACATACCTCCCCCCCTTTGTTAAGGAACCTCGTGGTCCTCCGTTGAGGTTCCAGCCCCCTTTCGAAACAGGAAATCGGCATTACCATGTTTTTTACAGCCCTATGTGTAACTGTGAACTGATAGGGCTGTAGAGCCAGGTACCATCTCATGAGGCAGGCGTTCGTGTTTTTCATTTCGCCTAACCATGTCAGTGGGGCGTGGTCAGTTACTAGGCGAAACGGTCACTGCAATAGCTAATACTGAAGGCTCTCAACTGCCCATTTAATGGGTAAGCATTCCTTTTCCATGGTCGAATATTGCCGTTCAGCCGCAGAGAGCTTTCAGCTTAAGTACATAATTGAATGTTTGTGTGGCACTTCCCCTTGGCTGAGAATGGCCCTGAGGCCCACACCGGAGGCATCAGTTTGAAGAGTGAACGGGCGAGAAAAATCAATATTAAGAGGATGGGATGGGCACATAGGCTTTCCTTCAGGATCTGGAAAGCCATGTGTCCTGGTTTGGCCAATTCTTTTTTAGGAGGCCCATTAATGGGGCAGCGATCTCGGAACTTCCGGTAGTAGCCCACCATCCCTAAGAATGCCCGTACCAGTTTCTTAGTTTTGGGTTTGGGGACATTTAATACTGCCTCTACTTTAGAGGGGACAGGCTTTATCTTTCCATTCCCTAGGTACCTAACCTCTTTGCAGCCTAATACATACTTCTTTGGGTTTGCAGTGAGCCTGGCCGAACGCAGGGCCTGGCAAACGCTTCTCAAGTGGGTTAGGTGACTGGACCAGTAGGGGGAGAAGATTACGATGGCATCTAAATAAGATGTTGCGAAGATCTGGTGGGGGCTGTAGAATCTGATTAATAATTCTCTGAAAGGTTGCTGGAGCTCCATGTAAGCCGAAAGGGAGTACGGTAAATTGGAACAACCCTTTTGGGGTAATGAATGCCATTTTGGCTTCGATTCTGATTCCAGAGGGATTTGACAATATCCTTTTGTTAAATCCAGGGTGGACAGATATTGGGCATTCCTCATAAGAACATAAGAAATTGCCATGCTGGGTCAGGCCAAGGGTCCATCAAGCCCAGCATTCTGTTTCCAACAGAGGCCAAACCAGGCCACAAGAACCTGGCAATTACCCAAACACTAAGAAGTTCCCATGCTACTGATGCAATTAATAGCAGTGGCTATTCCCTAAGTAAACTTGATTAATAGCAGTTAATGGACTTCTCCTCCAAGAACTTATCCAAACCTTTTTTGAACCCAGCTACACCAACTGCACTAACCACATCATCTGGCAACAAATTCCAGAGCTTTATTGTGCGTTGAGTGAAAAAGAATTTTCTCCGATTAGTCTTAAATGTGCTACTTGCTAACTTCAATTTATCACTATTCACTTGTGATTTAACTACTCTGAATAATTTTGTGTCATCTGCAAAAACTCTTCAACCCCCTAAAAAGTCAGCAGCCTCGTGTAGACCACAAATGACACTGTCCAGAACAGTCTTGTTCATTGCAAACCAGTTTGCTTTCAAGTAGACTGCTCTAGACAGTATCATCTGCAATCCACACAAATCCGCCGACCCCCCAGGTGGCCGAATAATTTTTCCAAGCCACTATATATTAAAAAGCACCAGTCCAAGTAGAGATCCCTGAGGCACTCCAACATTTATCTCTCGCCACTGAGAAAGCTGATCATTTAAATTTACCTGTTTCCTGTCTTTTAACCAGTTTGCAATGCACAAAAGTACTTTACTCCTATCCAATAACTTTTTTATTTTCTTAAAAATCTCTAATGGGGGATTTTTGTCTAACACCTTCTGAAAATCCTATCCAATCCAATCCTCAATTATAACTTCCACCCTTGGCATGAGGTATGCATCAAATTTAGAAATGGCATTCACCTGGCGAAAATCTATACAAAACCTGGTAGATCCAACGGGTTTTCATACAAGAATGATGGGGATGGCCCATTCACTTTCCAATTCTTCGATAACCCCTAACTTTAGCATGTCCAGTTCTTTCTTGGCTTCTGGAAGCCGGTAGGGTTTCTGCCTTACCAATTTCCCCGGGTCAGTTAGGATTTGGTGAGACCCTATTCTCGATTTTCTGGGTATTGGGGAGAATACATCTCTAAACCGTGCCACTAGCTGCTCGAATTGCTGGCGTTGGGATGAGGAGAGAGACTCACCCAGTTTAATCCGTTCCTCCCTTGGACCTTCAGGAATAGTGGGACCTAACTCCTCTTCCTTGTCGGAGGCTTCGGCTACGAGGCCTTCCCTCCTAACCCAGGGTTTCAGTAGATTCACGTGAAAGACCTGCAACTTCTGATCTCCCACTACTTCATAGTCTAACTCCCCAATTTTCCTCAATCAAAAAAGGGCCTTTCCATTTAACCTGCAGCTTGGAGGGCAACAGGACTAGTACTTTGTCCTTTTCCGGGAAACTCAGAAAATGAGTCCTCTGATCATAGTAAAATTTCTGTAGTAAATGGGCTTGTTCTAAATTCCCTCTAGCCTCTTGGGTGAGCTCTCTGATTCTACGCCCCAACTGTTGGACATATTCCGTTACTGGGACCGCGTCTTCCCCAGAGTGACTAGACCAAAATTCCTGGATTATTGTAAGCAGATTCCGGGGTTGTCACCCAAACATTAATTCAAAAGGGGAGAAACCTAGTGATGCCTGGGGAACTTCCTGGGCTACAAACAGCAGGAATGGGAGTAGAGTATCCCAATCTTTTGTTCCTTCCCCGTTGCATTTCCGTATCATCATCTTCAAGGTCTGGTTGAATCTCTCAACCAGACCATCACTTTGGGGATAATAGGCAGCTGTTTTCAACTGTCAGATGCCAAACAGTCTCCATAGGTTCTGTAACCATTTACTCATGAAATGAATGCCCCTATCTGTTAGGATCTCCCTGGGAAACCCCACCATACAAAATATTTTTATTACCTCCTGAGCAACTGTTCGGGCTTAGTGTTCCTTAGGAGAATAGACCAGGAAAACCAAGTGGCATAGTCCATCAAAACTAGGATATATTGATGTCCCCAAGACGTGCAATCTAAAGGCCCTACAATATCCATAGCAACTTGTTCCAGGGATAGACCTATGGTGGGCAGAGGCACTAGGGGTACCTTTTGGGGCAGACATAGTGGCACCAACTGGCACTGTGGACAAGACTGGCAGACGTGGCAGACATCTTGATAAATTTTCAGCCAGAAAAAAATACCGCAACAGGCGTGCACCCGTGCTTTACTCCCCTAAGTGTCCCGCTAATGGGTATGCCTGGGCTAGGTTCAGCAGGGCCTCGCAGAAAAGCTTGGGAACAATTAGCTGCCAGGTTCCCTTTTCCTCTTCTTGGGGCTGGTAAAGATAGAGCAAACTGTCCCTGACCTCCTATTATTATTTGTGATAATTGTAGATGGATCCTTGGGCCGGTGGCAGATGACCAAGCCCATGGGGGAAGATCCCGAGAGGGGCCACCGGTCAGGCTCAGAGTTGGCAGGCAGACACACACTAGATCTTTTATTAAACTGTATAGTGAACCACCAGAGGTGGCAGTAGTGAGCTGGAAGAGCCCGGCTGGGCTGTAGTCCCTCAGGCACTGGAACAGCGATCCCAAGATGGCTGAGCTGTAGAGAAACTAAATATAGTGAGTAGACTGGGTATACAGAATTCAGGAACAGAACCTTGATGGTAACACTCACACAATAATCTCTTGAAGCAGCCCAGAGACTGGAATGAAGTAGGCCCTCGAGGAGCGAGTACCTGGTTCCAGGGAAAGCTCTGAGAGAGAGATGGTAACTCACTGGTGTTGTAGGCAGCGGTGACTTCCTGGTAGAAGTTGTATTCGGTAGCAGGTCCGGGAACATGGGCCCTCGAAGAGCGAGTACCGGTTCCAGACTGCGACCTGAAAAGCAAGAGAGAGAGCGAGGCCCCCGAGGAGCGGGTACCCCTGGTAAAGTCCAAGGAGGCAGAGTAGAAAGGGAGGCAGAGTAGAAAGGTATGCAGAGAGCGAAACCCATCCACAGCGATACCTGGAGGAAGCCCTTGCTAACTCGACTAGCTAGTGAAACAAAAGACCTTAAGAATTCGGTGAGGATGATGTCATCTCAGGGGAGACACCACTGAGGTTCGCGCCACAGCTGGTACTTGAGTCGGGGCCACGCCGCAGCACGCCCTTAGGCTTCAGGAGAACATGGTGGAAGGCAGCGTCTAGCTGGTCCGGGGACGCCGGAGGAAGTCGGCAAGATGACGCTGCAGCAGCCAAACTTCCATCAACCAAAGAGGGAGTCGCAAAAGAGGTAAGGTGGGCAGAGTGGAGACGTCGGGCAGCGACGGTCGCAACACCTCTCACTTAGAGTTCATGCCTGGGGTTCCCTCCCTTCCATATCTTGGGCTCGGTCCCAGCCCTCTTGCAATGTCATCACTTTGCAGCTGTTCCTTAAAGCGGGGGAATTGTTCTATTACCTCTTTTCCTAAGGGTTCTATGTCTTCGGGAGGTAATTCACCTATCTACTTTTCCCCCCTTCAGGTGGCGCGACTCTTCCAGTCTTTTCCTGGACTTCCTAGAACCTCTGGATCAGAGAAGGGGAAGAGATTCTCTAGGCAAAGCTCCTCGGATTCCGATTCAGAGTATTGCTGGGCCCTGAGATCCATATGTCCCTCCCCCTGCGAGGTATCTCCCAATTTCTGAAACTAGTCCCTTCCTAATAATAAGGGAAAAGAAAGGTTCTCTATTATTGTTAATTGAACTAGGTGGATGTGCCCAGCCCAAGTAACAGGGACCCAATAAGTGGTCTGGGGCTTCCAATCCCCATGGACACATCGCACTAACAATTCCCCAAAAATCTTTTCTTTTGTGTAACCCCAACGATCAGGCCAACGGTCCAGACATCAGGGTTTGATTACTCCCATATCGAGCCACACCATGAGAATTCTGCCACTAATGCGAACTACCCTTTGTGTGGGCTGCATTTCTTTCGACTTGCCCTCCCCAACTCATTCTGCTTCTAATACTAACCCCGCTCCAGAAAAAGAGCAGTTCATCTTTGGGCAGTCTTTTTGGAAATGTCCGGTCTCACCACATGCGATATATCGATATAGACAGATAGACTCAGGGGAGGTCCCTTCCTCGACTGTCCTAGCAGACCCAGAAGAAAAACCCGTTTGGGAGGTTTATCATCTTCTTCTTTCCCGCCACCTGGCTTTTGGTGTTGGAGTGACTTTCCTTTGGGACCAGATCTTCATCCACTTTCAGGTAACGTTCGGCTAACTAAATAGCCTTGGCCAGATTAGTAGTACCTTGTCTGGTGACACACAGCTTTAAAGTGGGAGTCAATATAGTCAAAAACAGTTCCATGACTATCAACTGGACTAACTCCTGTGGACAATGTTCAATAGGACGTAAACATTTGAAAGCCCAGTCTTGTAATTGTTGGGCTATGGCCCGGGGTCGATCCCCCTTTGTAAATGCATGGCCTCCAGTGAGAGACCTAGTCGGTCCTTGATGGCTGGATTGTATCCAAGCTACAGTATGCCTGTCAAATAGGGGGCCAGCCTTACAGCCTATTGAGCCTGGTGCCAGCCAGCAGCACTGGCCACCCTTCAGGCCCTAGTTTGGTAAGGCTAAGGCCACTGATTCCTTGGTCCGCCGTCAGTTCCTCCGGCCATCCATTGGCACAGGGGTGTTCTTGATTGTCTCAGACTATAACCATTTTCTCAATCCCTTCATCAGGCTATCTAGAAGCTGTAGTAACGGCTGCTGTTGGCGGGCCTGCTGGTCCAAGGCGTGTTGGAGAAGTTGAGTTGATGCAGCTTACTGGTTCTGCATGTTTTCTACCGCCCATTTCAGTAGGTCCTCAGAGGCCATCCTTCTGTAAGACATAAGCAGACAAGACCACCGAACCAAGAACGGTACCTCTCTTTTTTTTTGTCCCCCGCCCTTTTTCGGCGGATGTCAGCCCCCCTTCCTTCAGGTAACCTTACCTCCGGGGTCTGATGGATCGAGCCAACAGAAATACAGCGATATCCGGGTCGTGCTGGTCTGCTCCCGAGCCTCAGGAAGACGGTTTCAGGATCCCTCCGCTGCCACCATTTTGTGATGCCATCCCGGGATTCGCTGCCTCTCTCTCTTCTGGAACTTTAACTAATGGGTTTCACAGCCCTCTCTGTGATCACGGATAATAATTTATTTGTCTGGGGCAAGTCTCAAGTGTCCTCCCGACCGGGGCCTCGAATTCCCTCTTCACCTGGTCTCCACAGTCAGAGCCTTATCCATGGAGCCACTGGAACCCCGAGGCTTAACACAGTCTTACCACCCGGTTGTTTCACAGGGTAGTGAATTTATAAGTCTTATAGTCTCAGTCCACATTTTCAGCGAATCAAAACAAAAAAGAGAAGAACAAATCCCAAAGAAAAATAAATACCAGCAAATCTTGCTCTTTTCTTTAGAGGGTCAAGATTCTTGATCCCGCCAGCCTTTACTGCTCCGAGAGTTCTTCCCACGGGGAGTCCTTGTCAACTTCTGAGCCTCTCAAGGGAAACTGAAGTAAATCTCCCGAGAGTCCCTTTTTATAGGCCCCTCCCCTAAACTATCCTAATTAGCCCAGTTGTCCAGTTTGCCGCCCCCTTCCCACAGCTGCAACTGTTTTCTGGACTCCCTTGGTGGAAGAACTCACTTTCCCTGAGAAAGGCTGGTTCTCTTGACCCTCCCTCTTGATTTTTCCCCCATTGATTCTTTGGTTCTCAGCCTGGAGACATACACTCCCATCACAGCCAACAACCCCACTATGGTAAGCACTGACTACTCTCAAATGGATACTAACCGAGGTGGTTTTGAGGCCAGTCTCCAAAAGGTGCTACAAATAGTCCAGAAATCTTGGCACTGGGCAAGTAAGCCCTAGTCCCCACACCAGGCTGAAACCTCTTCCACTTCAACTTATAGGATTTCCTGGTGGAAGGCTTCCTGGAGGCCACCAGTGCCTGGGACACATTATCAGACAGGTTCAGGGGCTGAAGGACTAAGTATTCGAAATCCAAGCCGTCAAGGCCAACATCTGGAGGTTTGAATGGCTCAGCATGCCCTGGTCCTGAGTTATCAGGTCGGGTGCAGTCCCCAGGCTGATAGGCATTCTTTATGTTCAATATATTTATTGAATGGTCCAAAAAGACACAGTAAACAGCAGGTGAATCCATGTTAACAGGAGACAAATCAGCAAAACCCAGACAACGCTATACATACGCTTGAATACAGTGATGTACGACCACAACAAGTTTTTATCCCAATACAGTAGTATGTCTCTACCCCTCCTCAGGCAGCCAAGAACCCCTTGTCTTCTCCCCGTATGCCAGGGATCCAAAGCTCCAACTGAGAAGAGGCAGACCCCCTCCGATCCCCACCATCCCCCCACCCCCCCTCCCCGCAGCACAGAGATCGATAGCCCTAGAACATAAAAGTCCAGGTGGCAGACAGATCCGACAAAGTCAGCTATTAAGGACCAAACTCCGAGCTCTATGGGGTAAGTTTTGTAGATAGACTTCCCACGTCTGAAGAAACATTTTCCGAAGTCTCGGTGAGGTTCTGGACGCCAGATTGTCAAATTGCATCAAACGATGAAAGTGTATTCTTCAAGTCCAATAAGAAGGCCCTGTTCGCTCCTTCCAGTTGAGTAAAATGACTTTTTTCCCTACTAGCCCCGTTTTTTTAACCAGGGCTCGAAGCCCAGGGTTAGGTATTAAATAGTGTGACACACAATGAAATAACCACAGATACGGTGAGGGAGGTAGATGCACCCCCACCAGTTTCTCTAAGTAAGCAGTAATTTGTTGCCAATACCTTTGAGAATGCTAACATGCCCAGAAAACATCTGCTAAAGTCCCCTTCCCCATTCCACAGTGCAAACATTGAGCCAAATCAGCTAGGCCTGCTTTGTGAGCGATGTGGGGGGAAATATGTGCTCTATGCAAGAATTTTAAATGCATCTCACGAAAATACATATTGCCAGTGATGGGCAGTACCCACGCACACTACCTGCAAAAATACGTGACCTGACCTGAAAACTACCATCTCTATTTCATCGATCTACAGAAATAGCATAAGAGTCCTCTGGGGGAGTCCGGCCCAGCTCTCGATAATACTGGGAGAGGGACGGCTCTTTAGGAGAGTCAAGGTGAAAAAACTCATCTAAGGCCTTAAAGGTCGTCAAATGCTGCTCTGGGCTCCCCAGAGATACATAGTGACCCAATTGCAGGTATCCAAAACAATGAGTAGCAGGCATACCATATAGATCTTGTAAACTTTCAAATGGCATATAGGTCCCTGTCCCATCCAGGACATGTCCCAGGTATGTTACCCCTTTGGTATGCCAAGTGGCAAAGTATGTAGTAGTGGACCCAGGAGAAAAATCTGGATTACCCTTTAAAGAAGTTAAATAGGCACATTGTTTGGGTATCCCTAACAGTTTAGTGAGGTGTGTCCATGTCCGTCTCAGGGGTTTCACCAGTGGATGGCTAGTTAACAAACAGGGTATCTCTCCCCCCCCCCCCCCCCCCCCCCGCCATAAGGACGTAACTCAGGGCCAAAGGGCCAGTGAAAGTTTTTTCAGCCAATATATTAACAAACGGGGATTTCCCCAAGATCCAACCTCTGATTATACGCAGGTTAGCAGCCCAACCATAATTACTAAAGTTGGGGAGTCCCATACCTCCCGTCGACCAGGGTTGTTTTAGCCAACATAGGGGAATGCGGGCTTTCCCCCCTTTCCAAATAAAATGGCACAGCAACTGATCTATCTTGAGCATATCCCGGGATAGCAGAACCAGAGGGTAGTTCTGTAAGATATTCAACCACTTAGGCAATATCACCATCTTAAATAATGCTATTCTACCACTCACTGAGAGAGGCAGATTGCGCCAGGCAGTTAGCTTCTCCTGCGTAGATTTTAAGAGAGGCAGTATGTTGAGAGGATAAATCGTTTGTAAATGAGTTGCAATATGTATTCCCAAATATTTTAGAGAACCTCGAGCCCACTGCAGGGGAAACGAGGTCCCCCAACGCTCCTTAAGTGAATCTGGAAAAGCCAGCGCCTCTGATTTAGTCCAATTGATACGCATGCCAGAAAGTACTGAATACTGATGGTATATTCCAATTAGAGTCTGTAGGGAGCGATGAGGGGAAGTGAGAAATAACAGGACATCATCAGCAAATGCTGTGTAGTTAAACAATTCCTTTTGTTTCCCATCTCGAAATTGTATGCCCCGAACACCGGGATGTGTCTGTATGGCCAACAAAAAGGGCTCTAGGGTGAGAAGAAAAAGTAAGGGCAAGAGCGGGCAGCCCTGCAGAGTACCTCTTTCTACCAAGAAGGGCTCCGTCAACCCCCCATTAACCTGTAGGCACGCCTAGGGGGGGTATTATATAAAAGTTCAACCGCTTGATAGAAGAACCCGCTAAACCCCATGGAACGAAGAATATGATACATAAAACCCCATTCCACCCTATTGAAGGCCTTTTCAGCATCTAGGCTTATCACCAAATACGGGTCCTCCACTCTCGTGCATAGTGCCATTGCCGTTACTACCTGTCAAAGGGCATACCTCTGTTTGACAAAGCCCACCTGGCCTGGCTGTATCAGATAGGGCAATACATTCCCCAGCAGGTCTGCCAGGACTTTGGCCAGTATCTTGTGGTCGACATTCAACAGGGATATGGGACGGTATGATTCTGGAAGTAAGGGGTCTTTGCCCGGCTTGGGGATCAAGATGACATTCGCTCGATTGCCATGCATCAGAAAGGAGCCCTGGGCTATTAAGGAAGTATAGACTTGAGGCAGCAATCTCGACAGTGGATCCAAAAGGCATTTGTAGAATTCTGCACTGTAACCATCAGGGCCTGGGGCTTTTAATTTATGCATGTTCTGTATGACGCGGGAAACCTCTTCCCCTGAAATGGGCTCATTAAGGTAACGGCTAAATTCCAATGTCAAAGAAGGGAGATGAATTAAGTCCCTAAAAGCTTCCCATTTAGAGCTATCCCAGCCCTCAGACTGATATAATTTGGAATAATACTCAAAACATATCCGTCGAATACCATCAGCATCCGTCACCTGTTTATGTTGCGCAGTTCGGAGTGCAGGAACCTGGTGAGATCCCCTCGCTGATTTAACTAAATTGGCCAGCATTTTACCTGACTTTTGCCCATATTGAAACAATTTATATTGATAATAAAGAAGACCTTTTTTTGCACGCTGGTGAAGTAAGGTGTTAATAGTAGTCTGCAATGTAAGGTACTGTTCCCTACGCTCTTTGGAAGGCCCCCCCAATTAGCTCCCGCTTAGCTTTTTGCAGCTGCACCGTTAACTTGAGAAGCTGTTTATCTAAAGCTTTTTTCCTGTGGGCTACATAAGAGATGATCTCACCTCGTAAAACCACCTTGGCAGTGCTCCAAAATAAAATGGGATCATCTTTATGTTGGGCATTCGAGACCTCAAAGGCAGCCCACTTATCTTTCAAATTTTGCTGAAATGAGGTATCCTCTGCCAAAAAGTAGGGGTACCTCCAAACAAAGGTGTGGGACTGTTTGAGCGAGTTAGTGATTGCCAACCAGATAGGTACATGATCCGAGAGGACCACCTCATCAATTCCTGTCTCAGCAACCTTAGAAAAACTATGAGAGCTCATTAAGAAATAATCAAGACAGGCATGGGAACCATGTGCTCTAGATATGTGTGTGAACTCCTTTTCCATTGGATGTAAGGTCCTCCAAACATCTATTAGATGGAGAGATGTCTCCAGCAACTGAATCCCCTTACTGGACCCACCCTGGACTTTTGCCGTAGATTCCCTGTCTTGTTTAAGGGTCTTTAACTGCATTAAAGTCCCCTCCTATAATTATCATTTTGTCTATATAAGGTAACAGAAGAACCTATAGTTCATGAAAAAAGGAGGCCTTATACATGTTAGGGGCACATACATTACAAATGACGATAGGAGCCTGATTGTATAGTCCTTCAAGTATCAGATAACGACCATCCGGGTCCTTAATTTCCTTCAGAATCAGAATGGGGGAAGACCGCCGAATCAAAATGACAACCCCAGCAGAATGGGACGTCCCCGAGGCGTGATACACCTCACCCACCCATCTCTGTTTCAGTTTGTCATGTTCTGTGGGAGTGAGATGCATTTCTTGTAAGAGGGCCAGATCCGCCTTTTTTTTTTCCAGGGCTTGCAAAATTTTGTTACGTTTAATGGGTGAATTGATACCCCCACATTCCAGGAAAAAAGGGAAAAGGTACAAGTACTCATAGTGGCTCAAATACTAAGGAAGTGCAAACGCGAATAATGCTTGTTACGGGCGGGGTGTGTTTCCCAGCTGAACACACTCCCCCAGGATAGAGAGCAAAACATAGCATACACCTGGTCACCTCAAAAAGTGAAAAGATCAGAAAGAAGCCAAAGATCTCTGTCTTCCACACCTCACCCTCCCCTCTCCCCCCCCCCCCCATCCATACCCCCCTCCCTCCTCCCAACTGGTCTCCCCACCTACTCCCACTAAGTTTACCCCCCACACCCACCATCTAAAATGGTAGGCTGAGATCACTCCAACCCAATGCCCCCCCCCCCCCATCCACATCCACACATCTATCTTGTAATACACACTGAACAAATATAACATATCATAACCAAGTTTGGGGAATCCAATCCCAGTGATAAAGGCTAGAAGGATAAACATGAAAACCAATTACTGGCAAACCCCTCTCAGGCCAAGCTGGTCAATATGAGCCGACCGGTCTATACTTATGCGGTGTTCAGGAACTAGCCAGGCATTATGATTCTGGTAGAATGCTGTCCAAAGAGTTCGGGGTGCCTTAATTAGTAAAAGTCCTCATATGCGCCCACCACCCACCAGCCTGATATGGCTAAAAAATGGTGTGGACCATATTGGGTGAGAGACACAGTCGACAGCGCGGGACTCCCCAGTCCAGCCTCTGCGAGCACCTGCCATGACACGTCTCAGCAATTCCCAACTCAGGCAACAAGAGAGATGAAAATAGTGAGCAAACCGCACATCTCCACAGTGTGCTACAGACATTCAATCACACTGCCCCCGATGGAGGCTCTGGCAAAGACTGTATGTATTGTTGGAGTCCACCTCTGTGAACCATCGGGTCCCTTGAGCCGTCAGTACTCTCAACTGGGCGGGGTAGACCAATACAGCCCGGATACCTCTTTTAAATAGTTGGGAGCAGTAAGACGCCAAAACCTTGCGCTGTTGAGATACTGCCTGCGAGAAATCTTGAAAAATCAGCACTGGGGAATTCTCATATATCGGCTTTGCTCCCTGTTGAACGCTCGGATGACTGCTGCCTTGTGGGAGTAATTTAAGATTTTTGCGATCACCACTCTAGGTTTGGTCCGGTCGTCTCTTTTTGGCCCAAGTCGGTGAGCGCGCTCCACCCGGAGAGTACCCGGCAGCCCAGAAAGGTTGAGTGCCTTCGACAACCAGCCTTCAAGAAAACCAGGTAATTGATGTTCCGCTAAATGCTCCAGCAAGCCTACCAGCCGTATATTGGCCCTCTTCGAGCGATTATCGAGGTCCTCTAATTTTTGGGCCTGCTTCCCCAGTATGGTTCGTAGCGTAGCAATCTCCTGCTGCACTCCGTGGAGGCCATCTTGATTGGCCAAGACCCTCGCTTCCACTTCAGCGCATCACCGATCAAACCCCGCTAGCCCAGAAGTGAGCTCCTGGAGCTCGGCTGATATTTTTTTTTTTTTAACTCTGGGCTGAGCGCTGCGAGAACTACCGCTGTTAACTCTGTTGTGGAGCTCACAGGTAACAACCCCGTATCAGCCGCGCCGGCAGCCATTTCCGGAAGCGAGTTGGGGGTTCGGGCCTTCTCACGGGCTTTTTCTTTATCCTTCTCTTTCTTCCCTGCTCGCGCCACCATCGATTATTATGTCAGCGTTCTTTGCCGGCAGAGAGTAGGCGCTGAGAAAAGTCGTGGAATCGCAGTTAGTGTGGTAAGATGTGGATGGATGGCTGAGGCCCCAGGCAGAGACGAGAGCTCACATCTGCCCTCGCCAAAGGGTCACGTGATCTCTGATAGGCGTTTTTATCGACAGATCTAGAAGGAGAGGGAACGAGACTTGCTTAGGGCAGTATAGCGCCAGTAGAATCATGGTCCCCTGTTCCCGTTGGAGCTTCAAGAGAGTCCTCATGAGAAACGGAATAAAAGGATACGCGTACAGGAGACTTGATCAACAATGGACAGCAAAAGCATTGGAGGCTGGGCGTCAGTCCGTCCTGAAGAGGGAACAAAAGTTGCTCACTTTGCAATTGTAGGGGGTGGCAAAGAGATCCACATCCGCAGTTCCCCACAAGCGGAAAATCCAGGCTGATACTGCTGGATTTAAGGACCACTTGTGTGGCTGGAAAGAGTGGCTCAGGTGGTCTGCCAGTACGTTGAATGTCCCAGCCAGGTATGTCGCTCATAGGAACACACCCTGTGATAGAGCCCAAGACCAGATCTACACCGCTTCCTGAGGAGGTACGATCCCGTGCTTCCCTGTTTGTTGATATATCACATTACCACCTGATTGTCTGTCCAAATCAAGACTTTGTGTACAGCTGATCCTGAAACACCCAAAGAGCATAGCAGATTGCCCGAAGCTCCAGAAGTTTATCTGGCACCGAGGTTTCTGCCCCTGTGTGTAGAGTCCATTCACATGCGCCCTCCAGCCATGGGGGAGGCATCAATGGTAAGGGATACTTGAGGCAGTGCAAGTTGGAATAGAACACCCTGTTCCAGATTGGAAAGATTCTCCCACCAGGACAGGGAAATCCTCAGGGGCTGCATGATGGACTGGAGAAATTACTTACCTGATAATTTCGTTTTCCTTAGTATAGACAGATAGACTCAAGACCAATGGGTATTGTGCTCGTCTGCTAGCAGATGGGAGACAGAGTCAGATTTCAAAGCTGACGTCACTCTACATATACCAGTGTAGGAAGCTTAGCTTTTCAGTATTCTCTTCGAAAAGCCATTGTGGATATATGTATTGCTTAAATAGCTTGATTAAACTCGAACTGGTTCAACTGATTTTCAAACTGGAGACTGCCAGTGCACTCAACCAATCAATGCCGATACCAGACAAACTGTGGGTGTCTTGAACTAGGGGTAGGCCATGGCTTACCCATATTAGATTAGTCTCGAGGTTTGTTATCAGAGGTTCTCGTTTTCTGGGGCAGCCGTGGGTGGGATGCTGAGTCCATCTGTCTACACTAAGGAAAACTAAATTATCAGGTAATTTCTCCATTTCCTAGCGTGTAGCCAGATGGGCTCAGGACCAATGGGATGTACAAAAGCTACTCCCGAACAGGGTGGGAGGCTGCCTGTGGCCCAGTTAGTACTGCCCTTGCGAAGGCTGTGTGTATGGAGGACTACGTCACCGCCCGACAGATCTCGGCGGACGACAGCAGCTTGGTTTCTGCCTAGGAGACTGCCTGGGCCCTCACAGAATGAGCCTTAACCTGTAGAGGTAAAGGCTTTCCTGCCTCTATGTATGCTGCCTTGATTACTTCTTTGATCCAGCGGGCTATGGTCGACCGCGATGCCGCTTCCCCTTGTTTCTTCCCACTGTGAAGGACGAACAGGCGATCCGTTTTACGCACAGGTTCAAACATTTCCAGATATCGGACTAGAAGTCAGCCGACATTCAGATGGCGAAGAAGGCGTGAGTCTTCCATGTCCTTATGCTCATTTGGAGATGGTAGCAAGATGGTTTGGTTCATGTGAAACTGGGAAACCACTTTCAGTGAGAATGAGGGGACAGTGCACAGTTGTATGGTCCAGGCGTGAATCTAAGGAACGGTTCCCGACAGAATAGTGCTTGAAGTTCGGACATGCAACGAGCTGAACATATTGCCACCAAGAATGCCATCTTTAAAGTTAGGAGGCGTAGTGACAGACTGCTTGTTGGTCTGAAGGAAGCCCCTGCTAGGAAGTCTAATACTAGATTGAGATTCCACAGAGGAACCGGCCTCTTTAGGGGTGATCAGAGCTGTTTAGCCCCTTTCAGGAAGCGGGACACATTTGGATGAGTTGATAGTCTGATGCAGTCTACTTCAGCTCTGAAGCAGGCCAGCGTGATAACGTGGACTTTGAGGGAGTTGAGTGACAATCCCTTCTTCATCCCGTCCTGCAGGAACTCCAGGATCGTGGGGATTTTGACTGTCCGCAGGGGAATCCTGTGGTCCTCACACCAGGCTTCGAATACCCTCCAGATCTGTATGTAAGACAGTGATGTGGAGAACTTGCGTGCTCAGAGCAGGGTGTCAATCATGGCCTTTGAGTAATCGCGCTTCTTCAGGCTAGTCCTCTCAAGGGCCATACCGCAAGAGAGAATCGAGACGGATCTTCATGGAGAATCGGGCCCTGTCGGAGAAGGTCTCTGTGTGGAGGTAGGCACAGAGGGTTCCCTGCAAGTAGTCTTCGCATGTCTGCGTACCATGGTTGTCTTGACCAGTCTGGGGCAACTAGTAGAACTAGCCCCCTGTGATGCTCTATCTGACCCTGTCCAGTAGTGGCCATGGAGAGAAGGCGTACAGTAGGTCTTCCTCTGGCCATTATGGTTCTCATCTGCAGCTGAAGAACCTGGGAACTTGGGCATTGAGACGGGTTGCCAGTAGATCCATGGCTGGGAGCTCCCCAGCGATTTACTATCAGTTGGAAGGCTGTGGTCGACAGCGTCCATTCTCCCGGGTCTAGGCTCTCTCTGCTGAGACGTCTTTTCCCGCGATGTGGGAGGCCGAGATCCCTTGAAGATTTATTTCAGTGCTTGCCATGAGGGGGTCTATTTCCAGAGACACCTGCTGGCTCTTGGTTCCTCCCTGGCGGTTGATGTAAGCAACTGTCATCGCATTGTCCACATTATTCTGATCGATTCGCTCCGGAGTCAGTGGTTGAATTACAGGCACACTAGTTTGACTGCTCAAGCTTCTAGGCTGTTTATGTTCCATGCCACCTCTTTCTTTTTCCACTGTCCCTGGGCCATCAGTTCCTGACAGTGTGCTCCCCACCCTCGCAGGCTCACATCCGTGGTGAGCAAGATCTAGTTTGGTGGGGATAGGTTTACTCCTCTGCCTAGGTGGTCTTCTTGTAGCCACCAATGGAGCTCAGCTCCAATCTCTGCTGGTAGTTGGAGGTGAATTGAGTAGTCCTGGGACAGAGGGTTCCATCATGACAGTAGGGAGTGCTGGAGCGGTCGCATATGGGCCCTTGCCCACGAAATGACCTCCAGGGTTGATGCCATGAGGCTGAGGACTTGAAGGTAGTCCCATACCTTGGGCCGTGCATTGGTCATCAATCGTCACAATTGTGTCATCAGTTTCCTTCTCCTTGGAGGGGGGAGGAAGACTTTGTTCTGTTGGTGTCGAACCGGGCCCCCCAGGTACTCTAATGATTAAGAGGGCTATAGACTGCTCTTGCTCGTGTTCACGACCCATGCGAGCTCCTGCAGGAGGCTCTTGACTCTGCTGGTTATCAGTCGGCTCTCCCCCAGAGATTTCGCCCTGATCAGCAGGATTCCTTCCTTCCTCAGTGCAGCTGCCACGGCCACCATAACTTTGGTGAAGGTCCTGGGGGCAGTTGCTAGGCCGAAGGGAAGCGCCCGGAACTGGTAATGGTGACCCAGTATCGCAAAGCGCAGGAAGCGCTGGTGATCCTGATGGACTGGGATGTGAAGATAGCCTTTGGAGAGGTCCAGGGAGGTTAAGAACTCTCCTGGTTGTACTGCAGATACTGGTTGACGTTCTTGAGGTCCAGGATGGGCCGGAAGGACCCTTCCTTCTTGGGAACGATAAAATAGATGGAATAGCGCCCCGTATTTTGCTGGGGCGTGGGCACCGGAGTTATTGCCTTCAGACTGAGTAGTCTTGTTAGTGTGGTTTCTACTGCCAGTCTCTTGGAGTGGGAGTGGCAAGGTGATCTCATAAATTTGTCTCGAGGGATGCTGCGGAATTTCAGAGAGTACCCCTTCTCGAGTGATGTTTAAGACCCATTTGTCCGATGTTATCTCGACCAATGTTTGGTAGAAGAGGGCAAGTTGACCCCCTATATTTTCTTCCTGTGGATGGTTTGGCCTCTTCTCATTGTGGGGCACGGCTGGAGCCTGCCCCTGGTCCTGTTCCCCTTTTGATCTGTCTGCTCCGAAAGGATTGGAACCTTCCGGAGGGGCGAGGTGTCTAGAACTGCGTGTTCTTATATGGTCTAAATCACTGCGATCCTCTGCCCTTGGCTCTCCTATCTTCAGGTATTCGAGGTACTGGAGATTCGCCCCATTTGTTGAATAACTTCTCCAACTTGCTTCCGAATAAGAGAGATCTTTTAAAAGGTATTCTCGTGAGATTCGCTTTAGATGTCACATCTGCAGACCAATTTGGTAGCCATAGTTGTCTTCTAGCTGCCACTACTGAGGCAACACCCCTGGCTGAGGTGCGCACTAGATCTGAGCTTGCATCAGTGAGGAAGGATGCTGCAGGTTCCATCGTCTCTCCAGTATGAGTTCCAGAGGTATCAGTCTCTCTCAAGAGGAGCAAACAGGGATGTGCCACCAGGGAGCAACAGGAAGCAATCTGCACCGTCATTGCTGTTGCATCAAAAGCCTGCTTAAGGATGGATTCCAATCGTCTTTCCTGCGTGTCCTTCAGTGCCACTCCTCCCTCAACGGGAATCATTGTTCGCTTTCAGACGGCACAGGCCATAGTGTTCACTTTTGGGAAACGCCGGTGTTCCTTAGCCGCAGGTTCCAGGGGGTATAGGGCTTCCAATGCCCACCCCCCTTTGAAGCTAGCCTCTGGGGCATTCCATTCCAGATCAGTCAGTTCCTGGATGGCTTCTATCATTGGAAAGAAGCAGGAGGCTTTACGAAGTGACTCCAAGATGGGATTCTTCTTTGGTTCCGCCATAGGGTCCGTGCCTCACCGTCAGCAGACGTAGTCTCAGTGGCGTGGGACACAGCTAGAAGAGGAGACTTTATTATAAGGGAAGGAAAAGTAATGTCCACAGAATAGCAGATGAAGTAATGCAGTTCTAGGCAAAGGAATTACCCAGAAAGAATCACAGCTGAGAAGATCCGATAGTGGCCCGCGGAACGGGGTATGCCAAGAAAGTCTGTACTAGAAGATGTTTAAAGAGCTAGTAGAGATGCCGGAACCCGGAGGTGGCTCCTGTAGCTGGATTGAAGATATTCTGTAGTGTAGGAAAGCTGAACGGCTTCTACTGAATGGAGGCGATAGTGGCCCAAGGGTTCGGGGTACACCACGTGGAATCCGCAATACAGTTCAGAAGTAAAAGTCAGTAAGGTACTTATAGAAGATGATTCCTGGAGAGAGAGAGAGACCTGAGAAGTAGGTCTAAGGTTGTCAGGCAGGTAGGCCCTCTGAGGAGCGGATAGCCGTGAATGAAGGGGAGCCCCCGAGGAGCAGGTACTCAGAGCGTCCAATAGCCAAGACCAAGTCAGGAACAGGAAGTTCTTGAGAGTGGAGAATTCAGTAAGACAGAACTCCTTGCTAACTCAGAGAAGGCAAGGGCCGGTCGGGTTAAATAGTCAAGCGGGTTGACGTCATCGGAAAGGGACACCCCCGAGGTTCCCGCCATGACGAAGGAGGCCCTTGCGTGCGTGCCTAGGTAATCCAGGGTCCAAGATGGCGGTCGGCAATTCCCATGCTGTGCTGAAGACACCGGAGAGGTCGGCATGGATTAGCAGAGACTGCCATTCTTCCCAGATTTGATGGAGTGGGGAAAAAGAGGTGAGTTTGAGAGGTCGCAGCTGTCTGCGACCAACAGGCATAACAGTTCTTGGAGGAGAAGTCCATAAACTGCCATTAATCAAGATGACTTAAAAAATAGACACTGCTTATTAATAGCATTAGTAGCATGGGATTTATTTTCTGTTTGTGTATTTGGCAGGTACTAATATCTTGGATTGACCACAGTTAGATATTGGGTTTGATGGTCCCTCTGTCTAACTTAGTAAGGCAACTTCTTGCTTTTTAAACTCGTTGGTACAAGTAGATAAACACAGGGCTACAGGCAAAGAGTTCCATAATGTGGGGCCCGCCACTGAGAAAGTTCTCTCATGAGTTTCAGCCAGTCTCATGCAGCAGACCAACTGAATGACCAGTAAACCTCTCTGTGAGGATGTCAGTATATAATCAGGATTATACAATATAGCTTAGCACTGAATGACCCCATGATGGTAAATCACTTCCAAGCCATCAAGTAACTAGCAACCAATGAAGATCAATCAGTACCAACGTTAATGTGGGCTCTCCTGCCCAAACCTGAGATGGGTCGCACAGCAGAATTCTGTAGCATTTATAACGCTTGCAAAGCTGCTGCTGGCAAGCCAATGTACAATGAGTTAAAATAATCAATGTATGGCATAATCAAATTCTGTACTATGGAGCAGAATTCCAAGTAACCCAAAAGCGATTTTAATGGACAAACAAACAAACATAAAATTCTGCTTTTTCAGCAGCTTAAATTTGTTTCTGTATGTGAAGATTCTGGTCAAGTATCACTCCTAGACTCCTAGTTTGCAATATGAAAGGTATTTTGATGTCTTCAAACAAAAAAGATGAAGGAACTGTGACTTCTGCAGGACCATCATTTCTGTTTTACTTAGGGTAAAGGTCAGTTTTTTGTGAAACAGCCAATTTTTAACAACCCAGAAACAAGAGGTGACTGGCAGTGGTGGCAGACCAGAATAATGTCATTGGAATATAAAATTCAATATCATCCAAATATATCCAGCTGGAGTGGTTAGATGTAACACCAATATAATGGATTTTTTTGCTAAAATAAGAGTGAAACCAATCCAGAACCATTCCTGAGATTCCAGATTTTCACAGGCGGTATAGAAAAATCTCATGATTGATGGTGTGAAATGCCATGGAGATGTCTAAAAACATCCCAGCACATTTAGAATTTGTCTGTACAGCTGGATTCTGGGGTAGCACAGGCAGCGAGTCATGGCCAGGAGTGAATATGCCGGCCACAACTGGCTGCTTAGGCAATGGGCTTCTAGGAGACTCACACAGTTGCAGTGGGTTGAAATCAGATCTACAGGGAAATCTCTGACCTGTTGAGGTCAGCAGCAGCAGTGAAATGCTCCAGACAGTGGTACAAGTTAAAATTCCAGTCCTCCAAGCAAAGATTTTGAAGAGAACTCCTCAACAAAAAGTGGAAGATTCAAGAGCTATCCTACTCGGAGGATCCATGTGCGGAGGAGGGGCTGATACATTACCCTTCCCAGATCCTCACACTTCTCCCTCAAAGACCCATCCCAACAGACTTCGACGTTGGATACACTGTCCAGGGCAGATGCCTGAAGCAATTTTTCAGTAATTACAATTATACAGAAAGCCAGTAAGAAGCCTGTGAGCTGGTGCAAACGTTCAGAGGCCCAGTCACAGCCCACCACCTACATAGATTTCTTAAGTAAAAGGCAGCCCATGCAGGAGAAGGGGGCTGTCCAGTCAGGCTTCTGGGGACATATGCTGGCTGAAGCTCTGCACTGGTTTTCTATATAAATCAATGCTGGCTACTGCTGAGAAATTGCTGCGGGCACCAGACCTGGAAAGCAGCACCAGGGCTAAAAACTGTCAGGCTCCCTTTTCCCTTGAGACCTCAACTTCGCCTCCTCCGCTGACACACACACCCTGGGCACTGCAGTCAAAAAGTCTATGAGGAAGGGAACTGGGGAATATGCATACGCTGAGACAGAATGCTGGGGGCAGCAGAGTGGTACATCCACGCATGCACACTAAAAAAAAAAAAAAAAGCACATGCACATAGACAGACACTCTCGGGAATAGGTACTCTTGCTTTAGCAAAATGTGTCTAAAAGATAACTAGTACAACTTTAAGATTAACAGATCTATTGACTACAAGTATTACGATCATCTTATCTTGCTCTGACATTGCTTTCAATACAGTATACAGAGTACTTAAAAGCAGTTTCCTAGTTTTGAAAAAAAATCCTATCAGTTAGGCTGTCATTTTTTTCCAGCAAGAGTCTAGTTTGAAACACAGCAAAACTAAAACTAACTTCATATTCTTTGAATTGTCGCTGAAGTAACTGTACCCAGTTAACATGAAATTTGAGCAATTTTAGTTTTAGGTGAATGAGTTGAAAATAGAAGTGCTAGTACCGTGAATGGGAGACAAAGTCATAGACTGGTATCTGTACAGTTCTCCCCTCCTTGATCTCTCTCAGTGTCTTTAAGATCAGTGCATTGTCAAAGGCATCTAAAAAGAAGAAAAAAAATGTAACAAATTACTCTAAGTATCTAAAATAGCACTAACAATAGGGCTGGTTCACGCTATTGCCAAAATGGCTGCTATTAGGTAAGATCAATATAACAAGGAGCCAATCACAATGTAAATGATTATTCCAAATACGCAAATACACATGGACACAAAAATCAATAATAATTAAAACAATCTTTTTTATAAATAAATGTTTAAAGGTATCAAACATGGAGCTTCACCAAAGAAATTTTTATAGTGAAGTGCTCCACCCCATGTCATCATATGCCAATCTTTTTAGCTTTTTGAGCAAAAAGTGATAGTGAAGGTGCATGAAAGAAATAAAAATTTTTAAAGTGATTTAAAAATGATATCCACCATGTCAATGACATTTAACATATTCTACAGTTTGTACAACTTGACAAGTTTAAGCTGTCACCAAACTACAAGTCCTGACATTGATGTTTTGAAGGGATTCTGCACCATGGACTGACAAAGGAAAAATGAGTAAATTATATTTTTTACAACAAAAACATCAAAATGGTGACAACAACCACATGACAAAGAACAACCAATCCAGTGATCAGCAACAGATGATGCAGCACAACATAAATGAAGGCATGGGCAAGGTCGTTCCATACAATATAATCAATGAAACTAGAGAAACATTGTCCAGCCTATATTGTGGTTTAAATCTTGTGGAGCCACAGTTTTTAGTGTCTAAATCCATTTCTGCTCAAGACACCATAAACTGTAAAATGCAAATTTCCTCTTCAAATAGATGGCAAATAAAGTCCAAATGCCCCTCACGAGGGATTCACAGGAATGCTAAAAATCAACACAATGGGGCAGATTTTAAAACGTATGCGCGGGCGTAGATTTGTTCGCGCAACCCGGCGCGAACAAATCTACGCCCAATTTTATAACATGCACGAGCTGCCGCGCGCATGTTATAAAATCCAGGCTCGGTGCGCGCAAAGGGGTGCATACGTGAACCTTGCGTGCGCCGAGCCCGAGGGGAGCCCCGATGGCTGTCCCTGTTCCCTCTAAGGCCACTTCGAAATCGAAGCGGCCTTGGAAGGAACTTTTTTTCCGGCCCCCACCTTCCCCTCCCTTCCCCTATCTAACCCACCCCTCAGTCCTACCTAAATCCCCCCCTACCTTATTTTATTTCTTATGCCTGCCAGAGGCAGGCGTATCTTGCACGCGCCAGTAGCCTGCCGGCGCGCGAACCCCCGACACGGCTGGAACGTAGGAGGGCTCGGGACACGCCCCCGGACCACCGTCACGCCCCCAGACCCTCCCCGGACCGATCCCTGACCCCGGACATGCCCCCGGACTGCTGTCACGCCCCCGGACCGCCCACTTTTGAAAGCCTCGGGATTTACGCGCGTCCTGGGGCTTGCGCTCGGCGCACGCAGGGGCATATTTTCTCAGGTTACGCGCGTAGCCTTTGAAAATCTGCCCTAATGTTGAACAATAGAAGCTTCAATCCACTCATTGTTCACATAAGTTCGGTATTTAATCATTCTCAATCGAAAGATGTGAGAGGTCTTCCCAAAATACAATAATGCACAGGGACATTGAATAAAATATACAACTCCCCCAGAATCGCAACTAAACATATGATGAAGATTAATAGATGTTCTATTAGAAAAAAAATCAGTGGAGACCCCATGATTGCTTGGTGACAAATAATACGACCACGGGCACACTTAACGGAACAGACATCTATGCTGTCTTGGTACATTTGGGTACCAATGACATAGAAAAGTGCAGGAGGGAGGCTCTGGAAGCCAAATTTAGGGTTTTAGGTTTAAAGCTAAAATCCAGAACCTCCAGGGTAGCATTCTCAGAAATGCTCCCCATTCCACATGCAGAGCTCCAAAATCTCAATGTGTGGATGAGACGATGATGCAAGGAAGAGGGTTTTAGATTTGTTAGGAACTGGGCTTCATTTTGGGGAAGGGGGGGCCTTTTCCAAAAGGATGGGCTCCACATTAACCAGAGTGGAACAAAGCTGCTGGCACTAACCTTTAAAAAGGAGATAGCGCAGCTTTTAAACTAGATAATGGGGAAAGCCAATAGTTGGTCAAAACTATATGGTTCGGAATGATGTATCTTTGAAGGACACTAAAATAACAGGGAAAACTGGGCATCCCAGTAGAGGTTGCGATAAATGCCAAAGAGAACCAGGTGCCTTCGAGTAAAGTGGAGAAAGATTCAAAATTACTCGTCAACCGATGAGCAGTTTGTTAATACAAACAAGAAACATATTTTGAAATGTCTATAAACAAATGCTAGAAGTCTAAAAAATAAGATAGGAGAGTTAGAGCGTATAGCACAGGATGAAGAGTTAGATATAATAGGCATTTCAGAGACCTGGTGGAAGGAGCATAACCAATGGGACTCTATGATACCAGAGTATAAATTATATTGAAATGATAGGATGGATCAAATTGGTGGAGGGGTGGCACTATATGTTAAAGAGAGCATTGAGTCAAACAAGATAAAAGTTCTGCAGACACAAAATGCAATGTTGAATCTTTATGGATAGAAATTCCAGGTGAAAAAGGAGAATAAAAGTGTAATGGGAGTGTATTACTGTCCACCTGGCTGGAATGAAGTAACAGACAATGAAATCCTAAAAGAAATTAGGGAAGCTAAAGATCTGCAGCACAGTAAATGGGTGATTTCAATTACCCCAGAATTAACTGGGTGAATGTTACATCAGGATATTATAGAGAAGTAAAATTCCTAGATGAAATACATGACTGTTCCATTGAGCAGCTGGTATAAGAACCAACAAGAGGGAAAACTATTTTAGACCAAGTCTTAGTGGAACATATGATTTGGTGTGAGAGGTAACAGTGTTGGAACCACTTGGCAATAGCGATCACATTATCAAATTTGACTTAGAAGGCATGCAAAAAAGAAATCTATGATGACAGCATTTAACTTTCAAATAGGTGACTATGATAAAATGAGGAAACTGATTAGGAAAAAACTGAAAGGAGCAACTGCAAAGGTTCAAAGTTTAGCTCAGGCATGGATGTTGTTTAAAGATATCATCTTGGAAGCCCAGAGCAGATGTATTCCACGCATTAGAAAAGGTAGAAAGAAGGCTAAACGACTACCAGCATGTTGAAAGGTGAGGTGAGAGAGGCTATAATATCTAAAGGAATATCTTTCAAGAAATGGAAAAGGGATCCAAATGAAGAAAACAGGAAACAGCATAAGCACTGGCAAGTCAGATGCAAAGCACTGCTAAGGAAGGTAAAGAGAGAATTTGAAAAGAAGCTTGCCATGGAAGCAAAAATTCATAATAAAACCTTTTTCAGATACATTTGAGGGAGTCAGTAGGACCAATAGATGATCAAGTTAAAAGGAGCAGTTATGAATGACAAAGCTATAGCAGAGAGGCTAAATGAATTCTTTGCTTCAGTATTCACTGAGGAAGATGAAAGAGATATACTCATACCAGAAATGATATTCAAAGGTAATAATTCAGAGGATCGGAAACAAATCTCAGTGAATCTGGAAGATGTACTAGGGCAAATTGACAAACTAAAGAGTAGCAAATCACCTGGACCAGATGGTATACATCCTAGAGTGCTGAACTAAGAAATGAAATTGCGGACCTGCTATTGGAAATTTGTAAACTATCAATAACATCATTTATGTACCTGAAGACTAGAGGGTTGCCAATGTGATGCCAATTTTTAAAAAGGGATCAAGGGGTAATCCAGGAAATTACAGACCAGCGAGTCTGATGTCTGTGCCAGACAAAATGCTAGAAACTATCATAAAGAACAAAACTGCTAAACATATAGATAAGCAGAGCTTAAAGGGACAAAACCAACATGAATTTAGCCAAGGGAAATCGTGCCTCACAAATGTGCTATATTTTTTTTGAGGGCGTAAATAAACATGTGGATAAGGCGAGCCAGTTGAAAAAAGTACAAAGACCAGCTGACAGTCAATAAAGTTTCTGGGTAATACATTTAAAACAAACAAGAGAAAATATTTTTTACTCAATGCATAATTAAGCTCTGGAATTCATTGCCAGAGGATGTGGTGAAAGTTATTAGTATAGCTGTGTTTAAAAAAGGTATGGACAAGTTCCTGGAGGGAAAGTCCATTAACAATTATTAAGGTAGAGATGCAGAAATCTACTGCTTATTCTTGGGATAAGCAACTTGGAATCTATCTAACCCTTGGGATCTTGCCAGGTACTTGTGACCTAGCTTGGCCAATGTTGGAAACAGTATACTAAGCTTGATGAATCATTGGTCTGTCCCAGTATGGCAAGCCTTATGTTCTTATATAATGTGGAGCGTTCTGTGAACAATAAGCAGATTGAAGCTCCGATTGTTCAACATTATGTTGATTTTCAGCATTCCTGTGAATTCCTTGTGTGGGTTTTTTGGATATTATTTTACCATGTATTCGAAGAGGAAATTTTCATTTTATATTTACGGCGTCTTGAGCAGAAATAGATTTATACACTAAAAACTGTGGCTCCACAAGATTTAAACCACAATGTAGACTGGACTGTGTTTCTCTAGTCTCATTGATTTCATTGTATGGAATAAAGTTGCCCACTCATTCATTTGCGCTGTGCTTCATCATCTGTTGCTGATCTCTGGATTGATTGTTTTTGTCATATGGTTGTTGTTGCCATTTTGACATCTTTACTTTAAAAAGTGAATTTACTCATTTTTTGTCAGTCCGTGGTGCAGGTTTCCTGATGAAGAATCCCTTCAGAACATCAATGTCAGTACTTGCAGTCTGATGAAAGCTTCAAATTTGTCAAGTTATATAAACTTGGGAGAAGTTAAGTATTTTTAAACCATTTTTAAAAATGTTGTTACTTTCAAGCACCTTCACTATTACTTTTTGCTCAAAAAGCTGAAAAGTCAGGCATATGACGAAATGGGGTGGAAAGGTTCACTATAAAAATTTCTTTGCTGAAGCTCCACATTTGATGCCTTTAAAAAATATTTTAAAAACTTGCTCTAATTATTATTTATTTTTGAATCCATGTTTATTTGTCTATTTGCTGTTAGGTAATGCTTTCACACGTTTTATACACACTCAGATTCACTTGCCTGGTGTAGAATATGCTGATGGAAAAAATACCAGAGATAATACCAAACTCTGAGGAAGAAAACTACCATGAACTAGTTTTGCAAGGACACTACAAACCATCAGCAGAATCAAGATGGAACATAACAAACAAATGAGTCACAGGATGAGCATGAGATAACGCCTAGGGCACGAAAGAAATAATCTGTGAAAAAGAATGTGAAGGGAGAGATAAAAAGGGAGCAAAGGACAAGCTGTGTTGGCAGTTAAGAATTAACAAACTTGTGGTTGGAACATGCGCAACAGAAAACAGATAGATAGCTTGCTAAGTAAAATATATAAACAGGACCTGCAAGAAGAAAAATTTAAGCAAATGATCCTGCGACTGAGATGTGCTATGTACATTATGTGAGTATACTATACCTTTGCTTCCTGTGTATACCTTTGCTTATACCCAGTATAATAAATATACTACTGTGTGATTAAAGACTTGGACAGAGTCGTTCATTTGAGAAAAAACATCTGGCGACCGCGGCAGGACTGCGGGTGTTTTGCATGTGTTTGCGGGAACGACTGATTGTTTCTAGTGAAGTGTAGATGATTCACGTTCTTGGTGATTCCCTTGGCTCGGAGTGATCAACCGTGGTTAAGGAGTAGTCATTTTAAAGCCAAGTCCTGTGTGAATCTTGTTGAGAAACTTGAAAAAGGGCGCCAAGGGTTTTAACGCTGCAGCAATTGCTATTTTTCTTGTATTTATTGTGTGGTTTGATACTAGCGTGTATATATTTTTTGTTCCTATTTTGCATTGGTTATTATATTCAGTTACTGGTGCGTAGAATAAGTAGACGGAACACGGATACAGATGAATATGCTTAGAATTGTTTTTGATGCTTAAGAACTGTAAGAACTGTACCTTTTAATACTTAGAACTGTATACTTTAGTGCTTAGAACTGTATATGCTTAGAATTATATATTTTAGTACTTAGAACTGTATACCTTTAATACCTAGGATTATTAAGATTGTATATCAATAAACATATTATTTTACTCTTACCTTATTCTCGCCTACCTCACTCCTAACATTTGGCGACGAGGGTAGGGATGGCTTTATTTAAAAAGGCTTTATTTAGAAAGAAAGCAAAGCAGCCATCCGAACCTGTTACTCCTGTGGATGTTAAAATCCCAGGATGGGAAAAAACTCCCTATTCTGTGCTGGCACAGGAATGGGCAATGAATATGGGATTGGCAGAAGCATGGGATGTAGGTAGCGAGCCTGTAAATATTGTAGACAAATTACAAGAGGTCCCAGTAAAAAAAGGGAAGGAATTGGAGGCAGTAGGAAGACGTGGCTGGCTTTTATTGACAGGATACAGAAACTGTCACGAAGAAAAGCACAGTTTGCAATTGAAATTAGCTGCACTAGAAAAAGAAATGGATGGTCTGCAAAAAGACAACATTATGTTGCGATGCCACTTAGAAACAGTTTCCCAGAAAGCAGACCATTATCAATCAGTGGCAGAACAAGCGGCTGTGTGGCTGGCACAGCATAAATATCGAAAGCGTAGACAAGTGAATAAAATGAAAAATGAATGGAATCCCGAAACATGGGACGGGAATATTTGGGATTCCACAGATACATACAGTGCAGAGAAGGCAGAAGTAGAATCCCCGTCAAAAATAAATACTGTCGAACAAGCATGCCCTATTGTTCGGCAAGCGGTAGAACAGGAGGCTACCCAAGTGTTAGAAGATTTCACACAGCAAGATAGAATGAAGCATGAATTTCCCGCTATACAGACACAGAAAGTTAGTGACCAGCCTTTAAAGGCAGCTGGATATCAGCCTACAGGGAACTCCGCTAGGATTGATATCACGAACAGAGTCCATATAGAATTAGATTCCCCAGCCCGTGAACAGATTAATGAAACATTTGGAGCCTGTGGCTATCAGCATAATGACCCAGCCTCTTTAAAACCTTTAGACAAGTGTTTAAGAACAATTGAGGGACAGAATGAAAATTGTCATGAGACAACAGCAGATAGGGTAGATGCCCCAGTGGCACACAATACCCCAGTAACACACAATACCAGGTTTGGGAAAAGGGGAGTGCCTGGCAACACTCCGTTACATTTTATTGCCCCTATCATTCCTTTCTTTGCAGTAGTAGAACACTTTTTTGCTCTACCGCTCTTACACAAATGTGTCATGATTATGTATCCCATTCTGTGTGTATTTAACTTTAGCATTATGTGACAACAGAAGGTGTTGTTTGTTAGGAATCACAAGGACACTAAACTAGAATTAAAAGCAGCAACTAAAAAATAAGCACTTTTTAGAGCAGCAGTATGTGGGAAGAATCCATGGCATTCTAATGCCTTAGCAGACAAATTCTTTTGGTCACAACGTTGGTCACAAAGATTGGCTAAACATTGGAGAAAAAAAAACCATAAAACCAAATCCTCCTCTGATTAACACCACTGCGAACAGAGGAGCAAATGATCCAGAAGAGGGGGGAGTGAAAATCCGCCATTGCATACATCTGTAACAGGATGTTGAAGGGAAGCTTATATTTAGTTAGAAGTTTTGTGGCATTTGTTATTGAGAAAAGGACATACAGGAAAAAATTGTCATAAACCCCGGGATTTTACTTTCAGTATTTACCTTCCCTTCCCGGCAGGCCCCTATGTGGCCTCAGCTGATAACCTAATGAAAAGCTTGTAATATTTTAATTGTGCAACTATAGATTTAGCTAAAACAGAAGCAGGGAGAGACTAAACTTGTTTTTCTCTCCCATCTAGTGATTTTTAACCTTAACGGTGCTGCTCAGTTACTTATAGCTAGCCATTTAAAACTTTGTAATGTGATTTAAAAGATTACAATTAACCTCTCTTTGTATGTGAGATTGTTCTTTTACAGATTTACAAGAATAAAAGCTGCCGTACAGGAAGCTGAGGGTTTTTCTTTCTCCTAGATTTTGGTTTTCTTTTTCTGAACAGATCTGTTTTAAAATTCTGATTTTTGCTTAATTCTGGATCCAAAGATTTTTGTTTTTACTTTTAAAAGGCCTACTTTTTGAACTTTAATGTTTGATAATTGTTTTCTGTCTGTGGTTCTCTGTCATTATGTGTTTTGTTTGTGTGTCATTGTGTGTAGATGAAGACAGAGTGTACTGACTAGAAAAGTGCACTGAATACACAATAGCTTCTGACGTCATTTAAGTAAAGCAGTCACTGCTAAAGTTTTATTGACAAAATGTTTTAATAATGTTTTAGAGTATATTATGCTAAGTTATCAAAAAGGGAAAGAATGGCTCCACCCGAATGGAAAAAAAAATGTTTGACCACATCAGAAGTGTTGCGATATTTCTTTGCATGGCACGCAACCATGCATCTGCCTGCTACCGCGCTATTAGCAGGCATACAAAGTAATCATTGGAACCAGAATCTTTATGCTTTAGCTGTACAGATAATTCATAACTGTTTAGTCTGTTCTACTCATATAGCTCGTCGAGGTCCAGCTGTGAGTCCTGGCAGCTTACCCATTCCCCAAGGACCAGGTTTGGAATGGCACATTGATTACACTGATATGCTTGAAGCAATTAAAGGAAAACGGTATGTATTGGTATGGGTGGATAGCTTTTCACATTGGATAGAAGCTTTCCCATGTACAAAAGAGACAGCTCATGTAGTTATTGATACCTTTTTTCATAGAATTTTACCAGCCCATGGATGTCCGATCAAAATTGTATCTGATAATGGGACACACTTTAATAATCAAATTATGAATGAATTGCAGGAAATTTGTAATATTATCCATCGACGTGTGTCTGTCTATAAACCAACCTCAAATGGTTTGGTAGAACGATATAACGGAATATTGAAGACCAAATTGAGAGTATTGTTAGCCGCATTAAATAAAAATAAGACATCAAAATTATACACCTGGTTGGATGTATTACCATTGGCTTTGATGAATATACGAAACACGCCAGGCACCATCCATGAGATTACTCCATTTCAATTACAGACTGGACGGATTATGAATCCGGTGAAAATAACACGGATTGATAATCCTGTGGAGTATTGGAAAAAGGTCCAGCCCTTGGTGGCAATGGCAGCGGATTTAGTGCAAACTGAATCAAAGAAGGTTCCTAAACCGTCTTCTTATGCTTCTTTCTCCATAGGAGACCAAGTATTATGGAAGAATTACACACACAAGATTTGGAAGGATCCGATCTACATTGGACCCTTCACTATCAAAGAATTGAGCCACACCGCTGCTAAATTGACAGGACATTCAACTTGGGTACATTTGTCGGACATTCGAACATTTAATCCAATTCTCTAAGACAACGATTGTGGAAAAAGAATTCTTTTCAATTCAGCAAACTATTTGAATAACCAGCAGATTTGAAAACCAATCATTGAATATTAGGTGTGAGATAGGTACCAAAAGTGTAAAAATGTTATTGTTAATTAATGGCCTATATATTTTACTATGTGCATGGCCAATGGTTAATTTTCCTATTAGGCAGGGTCCTTTTTCAGGACTAACCAATTTATGGGTTCAAACTATTCATGAATTAGTGAAAACTCTCCCGTCCAATATTAGTGATTGCATTATTTGTACCCCACATCAGAAAGCACATTCACATATTCCTGCCATTACTATGCCAGTCCCATTACATCATATTTTAGGCTTTAATTACAGTAGAGGTAATACGTTCACCTTAGATCCACTATCAGGAATAACATGGAAACAATATTTACATAACAGCTCATATCCCCCATTGATAGTTGACCTACCCCAAAGTGGTTATCTGTGCCTTACTAATACTTCTTCCATGAATCCTATCATCTGTAATTATACTTATTGTACTCATAATGCCACATGGATTATCCACAAAGGCACCAAGTTGCCGCGCTTTAACATTAGCCAAGTCAAAGAAATGTGCAACTGTTCATCCAGCAATAAGGACAATAATACAGAGTGTCTGAAGTGTGTACTCAAAATAGCTGTGACTGACAATATCGCTAAAGACCACCAATACACTGATATGTTTAATTCTACATATGTTGCCTGTACAATCCGTACGTGGCCTGAAAACAAAACAATTCCAGAAGCCCCATGTATCGCGAGAGGTAGTGGAAAGCTTTTTCAGTCTCCATTTGTTTATGGTCCTTACAACAGTAATAATCTGACAGTCATACAAAATTTTACTAATTTATATGTTGGTCACTACTGGTTATGTGATGGAATTGTTTTCCTTACACTCCCCTCATCTTATGAATTTTGTACATTAATCACGTTTAATTATTTTTCCCGAATTATTCCACTAAAACAAATTTCACCTTCACGGGTCCGAAGAGACATTCCCTCAGCTGTCCCTGAAGATCAGGCAATTCGACTCTCTTTGGAATATATAAATACTACTTATCCTTTAACTAAGACTCGCTTGGACGCACTTAGCTACACTTCCTGGCTACCCTTTGCTCGACCTGCAGTAGCAGCAGAATTAGGAATGGCTATCAGGCGTCTGCAGTCTGTGTTACATGTAGTAACGCATGAACTAGGAATAGCCTTGAAGGCCCTTCAACAAACTGTGGACGAGTTAACTGTGATTTCCACATATAATCGACATGGTTTAGATTATATGCTGGCTGTTCAAGGGGGTTTGTGTACGGTGCTAAATAGTTCAGAATGTTGTACTATAGTGGTAAATCGCTCAAATATAGTTCGCAACGCCATGCAAAAGATACAAGAACTTGCTAAGCTTCAAGTTAGTGATTTTGAGGGAGGAATATCTTTTTCTTGGTGGGACTCAATTGTATCCTGGTTTACTGGTTTGTCAGGTCACCTACGAGGATTTATAGGTTTCCTAATTGGTATTCTCATTCTGAGTATAATATTATGCTTTTGCATCCCATGTATTTTTTCTCTGTTGCAATACTGTCGACCAAAAATACCAATGCCTAAATCAGTAATGACAAATATGATAGCTTATAAGAACATTGATCTGGAGACTGTGCGCATGCTCCGAACCACAAGTAAGGAGGAAAATAGAAGGGATGAGGAAAGTGAGAATAGTTAAAAAGGGAGGTCTCAGGGTAAGTTTCCACAGATATAAAAGAAAGGCCCTCGTCTCTGTGCTAGTCCCCTGTGTGAAGAATGAAGACACCTAATGTGAGCCAGGAGTATACCTGGCTCAAGGGAGGATTGTAGAATATGCTGATGGAAAAAATACCAGAGATTATACCAAACTCTGAGGAAGAAAACTAGCATGAACTAGTTTTGCAAGGACACTACAAACATCAGCAGAATCAAGATGGAACATAACAAACAAATGAGTCACAGGATGAGCATGAGATAACGCCTAGGGCACGAAAGAAATAATCTGTGAAAAAGAATGTGAAGGGAGAGATAAAAAGGGAGCAAAGGACAAGCTGTGTTGGCAGTTAAGAATTAACAAACTTGTGGTTGGAACATGCGCAACAGAAAACAGATAGATAGCTTGCTAAGTAAAATATATAAACAGGACCTGCAAGAAGAAAAATTTAAGCAAATGATGCTGCGACTGAGATGTGCTATGTACATTATGTGAGTATACTATACCTTTGCTTCCTGTGTATACCTTTGCTTATACCCAGTATAATAAATATACTATTGTGTGATTAAAGACTTGGACAGAGTCGTTCATTTGAGAAAAAACACTGGTCACTTGAACCAACAAGCACTGCTTTGGCCCAGTCTGAACCTGTACACTTGTCCCTACACTGGCAACCTCCTACCTATGGACAAATACTGTGCCCCACAAGCTATGCCCCTAGTGGTTTCTAGGTATGCTGTTGATCCACCCCCCACCCAAGACCTATGGGATGATCCAAGATGGCAACTTGAAGGATACAGTGCATGACTGGGTTTGTTATTGTTGCACTATTTTTTTTCTGTTTTTATAGGCAACTGTAAGGGGAAGCATCGGTCTCATCCCACTGAGTCTAGTATTTCTTCTGTTTGTGGCCCCATTAACCAGTTTATGATGTGAGAGATGGTGGTTATGGAAGAGCCTTTGGCACAACCAACCTGGACACTACTTTATCCAAGAGCAACATGATCCACCCCCATGACTGGATGGAGAGCTGGAGCATCAGACTAGCGTGGGAGCTGTTGATGTCACTGATTGCTGCCAGTCAGTAGTAAAGATGTACCTGCTGGTGCCGGTGTTGGTGTAAAGACTTCCAAATTTGTCTTCTCTAGAGCCAGAGCTACTTGAAGGGGTTGGAGTTTCAGTGATTGGAGTGAGAGAACTGGTACACTCCTGTATCATCTTGTACAGGGGTGACAGAATCTATTAAGGCTGCATTATTAGCCATGGGCTCTGGAAGTTTTTATAGAGAGAGACCTGCAGAGTTCACATTAGAGACCATCTGGTTGACCATTCTGATTTTGATTTATCCAAGGAAAGGCAATACATTAAGATAACTATACTAAACTTTGGGCAAAAGCTTTCTGAGAAATTAGCTCCTTTATGTGGGGTTTAAAAATAGCTGAAGAGAAAATTTTAAAATCTGAACAATTGAGGAGTGTAATCAACATATTGTGATTTTGAAAAGTAATATTGAGAAGCAACAGGAGGTGGAAAATGCCATAGATAAGATAATTTGCTTTTAAGAAACAAAATGAAGAACCTTGAAAAAATGGTTAGGAGACAGAATCTCTATGATTGATTAATTTTCCTTGACTGCCTTTGGTCTCTCCACTTGATATGTTTAAGAGAGACTTAACTAAGACGTTCTGAATACCATCTCAATCTCTTCCTCCTGTAGTCAGAGTACTGCCTACCATTATTCAAGAAAAGGGTGGGAGAAACTGAAGATGGTCAAATGGAATGGTCACAAGTTTTGCAAGATAGTCTAGAAATGACTGACTTGCTACAGGCCTTTGAGGAGAATGTGGCAACAGCCACAACTTTGATTGTGACTGTTGCATTGGATTCAGATCACAGGAACATGACAGCAGAAAGACCATACAGTTTATCTAGTCTGCCCATCCATATCAACTATTCAGCTTTACAATCCCTACCACTCCCTTAGAGATCTTCTGTGTTTATTTTCATGATTTCTTGAATTCAGATACTTGTCTCCACCAACTCCACACAGAGGCTGCTCCATGCATTTACCATCCTTTCTGTAAAAAAAAACTATTTCCTTAGCTTATTCCTGAGTCTACTCCTTTTTACCCTCATCCCATAACTCCTCTTCTCGAGCATCCTCTCTTTTGAAACTCACCTCCAGTGATGGAAATCTTTGAGATATTTAGATTTCTCTTTCATGTCTCCGCTATCCTGCCGTTCTCCTCAAAGTTCTGATTAAATCTTTAAATCTGTCCCCATATTCCTTAGAACAAAGGACACTGACTATTTTAGTAGCCACTCTTTGGACTAACTACAATCAGTTTATATCATTTTCAAGATGTGGTCTCCAGAACTGGACACAGCACTTACCAGGGACTTACACAAGGGCAACATCACCTTTTTTCTACTGACCCATCCTCTCCCTTTTACTGTTGCCTTACCCACCAGTTTGGCCACCTTTATGATATGACTTCCCTCATATCCTGATCTTCTTTCATGCGTAAAAGAATTTCACCCTCTATGTTGTACTACTCCCTTGGGTTTCTGCAGCCCAAATGCATGACTCCGCCATTTATTTTTTTTAGCATTAAACCGTAGATGCCAGACTCTAGACCAGGGGTGGGTAAGTCTGGTCCTCGAGGGCTGCAAACCAGTCGGGTTTTCAGGATACCCCTAATGAATATGCATGAAATAGATTTGCATACAACTGAGGCAGTGTGTATGCAGGTCTCTCTCATGCATATTCATTAAGGATATCCTGAAAACCCGACTGGTTTGCGGCCCTCGAGGACCGGAATTGCCCACCCCTGCTCTAGACCATGACTATTACATATGTTTTATAGGCATCATTATGATATGTTTTGTAATAAGATTCATATATTTCCAATTCTATCTAAAATGACTCTGAGGTTCTTTCTAGCAATCTGAGCAAGAGAAGTGCACTTAAGTGCTTCCTATTTTCTTAAATTTCCAAGCAAATGGATGATAAAAATATCAGGGACCTAATTATGTATTCTCTGAACCTACTCAGCTTTCTTTAATCTTGAGTCATAAGGTAGCTCAAAAAGGGCAATCCCTTATTCTTGTTGTATCAATCACATCTATTTTTTCTCCTCAGGAGTGCTTTCTTCTGTCTGTTATTTTCCTTTTAGTGTTATGTTATTGCCTTAAAGGTTAAGAATTGGATCTTCTCATATGAACTAGTGATTGTGTCAATTGATGTATTTTGCTATATTGTTGAGATGACAGATTAAATTTTATTTTGGCTTTGTTTTCTCAAAATATTTTCTTGAAGTTTACCAAAAGTTTAAGAAATAAAGTTTAAAAAAGAAGAAATCTCACCCACAGACCAAAGCACAAGCACACTACAGTGACTTTTCTTTAAAACATTGATCAGTCCAGACATGGGGCTACAAACTAATTTGGTCATCAAAGTGTGTTACAGCCCGAACGCGCATTAAATGGGGTCTAACATGCGTTGCGCACACGATAAACAGCACAACACAAGCTAGCATGCAAATTTTAAATTCAGTATGCATGTGGGAGAAGTTAATACAAATGAAGGTGTCCTACCACATTCCGCGATAGCATAACACACACTAACACAGAATTTAACATCAGAAATAACTACACCTTTTGTTTTGCAGTACAAGGGGGGAAAAGTTTTTATCATGTGCCCACGGCCATTATCGCTATTCGCAGCTATTATCGCGTGCAATAAAAAGAGGTTGCTGCATCTGTCAGTCTCAGACGGCTTCACCCGACATGCCTCACCTCTATTTCAGCCTTCTCCACCAGCCTCAGGAGAATGGCGTCCGTAGCGTCTCCTCCGGCATCCCCAGAGCGGTTTTGGTGCAGTGTCCCGCCATGTTGACCTAAGGCCTCCTTGTAGCAGTGTTGGCGCAAACCTCGGGGGCGTCCCCCTCGAGTGACATCACTGCTTCCGACTACAAAAGGTTGCCCATTTGCTGACTCTCGCCGAGTTAGCAACAAGATTGGATTAGTTCTGGTCTGAAGCTGCTCTGCCGCTTCTTCTGCTGCTGGAAGCTATCTACACCCTCCGGGGTTCTACTAACTTGGGTAACCGCTCCTTGGGGGCCCTTTGCTTATTTCCAGGTGCCTATCCAGTATCCAGGTACTCGCTCCTCGAGGGCCTGTGCGTCTATCCTGGTGCCTGCTACCAATTCTTCAACCTGCTGGAACACTACCTATCAGCTACAGAGAGTGAGTACTACTTCTCCCAGTCTGTTCATCTACAGCTCCTCGTTGTCTATCTGCATCGGGCCCTACACCACCATTGTGGAACGGGTCTCCTCTGCCGAGGATCAGAGACTGTTACCACCTATCCTCTTTCTACTGTTATTGGGAACTCTATCTATTCAGCTACAAGGGAGTGTGTAATAACATATGCCAGTCTGTCTCTCCTACAGCCCCTCACTGGATATCTACATCAGGGCCTTATACCACCATTGTGGGACGGGTCTACTCCACCGAGGATCACAGATTGTTGCTATCTAATCCACTCTCTACTGCCACCTCTGGTGAACCATACAAGCTGCATAATAAAGATATATTCTTTGTGTTTGTGCATCTGAGTTTAGCCTAGTGATACAGTTACCTACGGGGCTCTTCCCCATGGGAGACACTATCACTGTTGCCCCTGAGAATCCACCAAACACCTTGATATCATAACAGAGGTCTTCTATCAGAAACACCTATTAGGCCCTCCTGGACAAATAAAAACACTTGTTCTTACCTGACCTGTCTTCCTCAACCCATAATGTTTCTGGCAAATTTACTTGTTGGGGGATACTGGATGCTTCAGGAGGCTTGCTGCAGACAAGAATAACCACCACCACCACCACAAGAAAAAGCAAGGGAAGTTCCAACTCTCCTAGAGAAGTCCCTGCACCGGAGCCCAAATCACTGGCCCCACAGAGCATGGTACGTAGGTGGGAACAGCAGAAGAGATACAGGGAGTGCATCTTTCCTCCACGAGCCCCATTGCTGGGCATGTTGTTGGCAGGTATCACCTCAGTTCTCAAGCTATCCTTGAATTATATGAAGAAATCTGAGTGGGATCCGGATTCCATCACAGAAAGGTCCCACGCTGTGCTGGACTTCACCAAACCATTTGCACCCTGCATTTCATGACAACCGGTTCCTTCCAAACAACAGCAGGGGTTGTGGGGGATATGTCCATACCACTTTTTCCTGTTGTCTGGACCAGGCCATAACAGCTGAATCTGACCACATGAATCGCTACATAGCATTTCCTCAGGACAGGCAGGACGATGGAATTGAAGAGAGGTATTTATGCTATAGCTAACTTTCCCAAGTTCTGGGAGCGATCAACTGCACTCACGTAGCCATCATCCCACTCCATGACAGGGAGGAGATCTTCCACAACAGAAAGCTCTTCCACTCCATCAATATGCAGATGGTCTGTGACGTCCGAATGCGCATCCTTGACGTAGTGGCCAGGTACCCGGGAGCTGTTCGCGATTACTTTAAACTTAGGCAATTGGGCCTGTATAAAAATTTTGTTGATGGCCTCTATGGTGACAGCTGGCTTGTAAGTAAGAAAGAAGCTTCGTTCTCTATTCCATCTTTGGCTATGTGTTTGGAGCAAACGGCACAGACATGGGCTGTGGGGGATGTAATAGCATCGCTGGCATGACAAGTGGCTTGTACAGTTAGGTCTGCACATCATTGCACCAGGGCCTGGCTTTCACTCCCCATGCTCCAGAGGCCTGCTAATCTTGTGAGGTCAAACAATGCACTTGCCATAAAGCTTGGTGTGCGTGCAAGCACTACATACCTTTTGCGGGTTCACTTTAAACAATGGCCTTTTGCATTCCTCCTGTTGTAATTATGTGTGTTTGTGGATCCTTGGGTGTGTGGAGGTGCCCATGCCCACGGGGAGGAGCCCCGTGAGGAGCCTCAGCTCTGGGCTAGACTCGTACTACACAAACACAATGTAGAGATTACATACCTGATAATCTCCTTTTCCTTAGTGTATGCAGATGGACTCAAAACAAGTGGGTATAGTGTGCTCGTGCTAGCAGTTGGAGACGGATCTGACGTCAGCACGGGTACATATACCCCTGCAGGAAGTGCAGCAATTCAGTAATCTTCCTTGCAAAAGCTTTATGGATATATGTGTAACTGACCGATCGATTAAATGAACAGGATTACCCTGACCGATTGATAGTAGCTGGAGACCGCCAGTGTTCTCAACCGGAAGGTGTAGACACCTGGCAGGGTGGATGCCCTATCATAAGGAAACATGGCTTACCGTGAGCCGGTGAATCCCCATGTATGCCGGCAGCCGGGCGGGATGCTGAGTCCATCTGTATACACTAAGGAAAAGGAGATTATCAGGTAAGTAATCTCTACATTTCCTAGCGTGTAGCAGATGGACTCAAAACAAGTGGGATGTACAAAAGCTACTCCCGGACTGGGTGGGAGGCTGCCCGAGGACTGTTTAGGATTGCCCTCGCAAATGCTGTGTACTCCCTGGCCTGGACGTCCAGACGGTAGAATCTGGAGAAGGTATGGAGGGAGGACCACGTCGCCGCTTTACATATCTCTGCAGGCGACAGCATCCTAGTTTCTGCCCAAGAGGCCGCTTGCGCTCTGGTAGAGTGAGCCTTGACCCGTAGAGGTGGTGGTTTTCCCGCTTCTACGTAGGCTGCCTTGCTAACTTCTTTGATCCAGCGGGCGATGGTTGCCCGTGAGGCCGCTTCCCCTTGCTTCTTCCCGCTGTGAAGGACGAACAGGTGATCCGTCTTTCGTACTGCTTCTGACATGTCCAGGTATCTGGACAGCAGCCTGCCAATGTCGAGATGGCGTAAAATTCGACCTTCTTCCGACTTCTTCAAACCTTCCGTGGTAGGCAAGGATATGGTTTGGTTGAGATGGAAGTGAGAGACTACTTTGGGTAAGAAGGAAGGAACCGTGCAAAGATGTATAGCCTCTGGAGTGATTCTGAGAAACGGATCACGGCATGACAGCGCTTGTAGTTCTGAGATGCGGCGTGCTGAGCATATGGCCAGCAGGAACACCATCTTCAAGGTTAACAAATGGAGGAACAGGCCTCGAAGGGGTCTGAAGGCGGGTCCCGCTAGAAATTCCAAAACTAGGTTGAGGTTCCACAGGGGCACTGGCCACTTCAGTGGCGGGCGAATGTGTTTGACTCCTTTCAGGAAACGTGAAACGTCTGGGTGTGTGGCGATGCTGTTGCCGTCACTCCGGGGACCGTAGCAGGATAGCGCTGCCACTTGAACCTTGATGGAATTGAGAGACAGACCCTTCTGAAGTCCATCTTGCAGGAAATCCAAAATGATAGGGATCTTAGCGGCATGTGGATTGGTGCTGTGAGTGTCGCACCAGGCTTCAAATACTCTCCAGATCCTTATATATGTTACTGATGTGGAGAACTTGCGTGCTCGGAGGAGTGTATCTATAACCAGCCCAGAGTATCCTCTTTTCTTCAGTCTAGCCTTCTCAATGGCCAGACCGTAAGAGAGAATTAAGCTGGATCCTCGTGGAGGATGGGACCTTGCCGCAGCAGGTCCCTGTGTGGAGGCAGGAGTAATGGATTCCCTGCCAGTAGTCTTCTCATGTCTGCGTACCAGGGTCTTCTTGGCCAGTCCGGGGCCACTAGAAGAACTAGGCCTCTGTGCCGCTGAATCTTGTGTATAATGGCGCCCAGCAGGGGCCATGGAGGAAAGGCATATAGCAGGATCCCCTGAGGCCATGGCTGTACCAGGGCATCGATCCCCTGGGATAGAGGATCCCGCCTGCGGCTGAAATATCTGGGTACTTGAGCGTTGGACCTGTCCGCTAGTAGGTCCATGCCCGGCGTCCCCCACTGATCCACAATCATCTGGAAAGCTGTGGGCGACAGCTGCCATTCCCCCAGACTTAGGCTTTCTCTGCTGAGGAAGTCTGCCGTGGTGTTGTCCTTCCCGGCGATGTGGACGGCGGAGATGTCCTGGAGATTTGCTTCCGCCCAAGTCATCAGGGGGGCTATTTCTAGGGATACCTGTCGGCTTCTGGTTCCGCCTTGTCGGTTGATGTATGCCACTGTGGTGACGTTGTCCGACATCACTCTGACCGCTCTGTTTCGAAGTCTGTGGGCAAATCGCAGGCATGCTATTCTGACTGCCCGTGCCTCTAGTCAGTTGATGTTCCACCCCGACTCTTCTCTGTTCCACCGCCCTTGGGCGGTGAGTTCTTCACAGTGTGCTCCCCATCCGTTCAGGCTGGCATCTGTAGTGAGCAGGGTCCAGGTTGGGGAGGACATTCTTGACCCCTGGCTCATGTGGCCGGGCTGCAACCACCACCGTATCTGAATCCGCACTCTGGCTGGTAGAGGTTGGTGTACGGTGTAGTTCTGTGATCGTGGGCTCCACCGAGATAGGAGGGCGCGTTGTAATGGTCTCATATGCGCCCGCGCCCATGGTATCACCTCCAGAGTGGATGCCATAAGGCCGAGGACCTGTAGGTAATCCCAAGCTGTGGGTCGGGTGGCGCTCACCAGGGCCTGCAGACGATTCCGGAGCTTTGACCTCCTCTTGGATGTCAGACTGACCTTGTCTTCCTGAGTGTCGAATCGGACTCCTAGGTATTCCAGTGACTGAGAAGGCTGTAGGGAACTCTTGTTCAAGTTTACTACCCATCCTAGGCTTTCCAGAAGAGCTATAACTCTGTTGGTTGCCTGGTGGCTCTCCTCTGGTGATTTTGCCCTGATCAGCCAATCGTCCAGATAGGGATGGACGAGGATTCCTTCCTTCCGGAGGGATGCCGCCACTACTACTATGACCTTGGTAAAGGTCCGCGGAGCGGTGGCTAACCTGAAGGGTAAAGCTCGGAACTGAAAGTGTTGGTTCAGGACTTTGAAGCGTAAGTAGCGCTGGTGATCCCGATGGATTAGGATATGCAAGTAGACTTCAGACAGATCTAGGGATGTGAGAAACTCCCCTGGCTGTACTGAATTTTTGACAGATCGCAGAGTTTCCATGCGAAAGCTAGGGACCCGTAGGTGTCGGTTGACCGACTTGAGGTCCAGGCCGGGCCTGAAAGTGCCCTCCTTCTTGGGTACTATGAAATAAATGGAATAATGCCCAGAATTCATCTCCCATGCAGGCACTGGTATTATGGCTTTTAGGGATAGGAGCCTCCGCAAGGTGACTTCTAGTGCCGCCCTCTTGAGGGGTGAACAAGGAGATTCCACAAACTTGTCCGGCGGGAGTCGAAGAAAGTCCAGGTAATACCCTTCTCAGATAATGGCGAGGACCCACTGGTCCGAGGTGATCGCGACCCACCTGCGGTAGAAGAGGGTTAGCCTGCCCCTTTGGCTGCTACCCCCTGATGGGTCGGCTGATTGTCATTGCGGGGTACGGCCGGGACCCAAACCCGGGCCGGTTCCCCTCTTGTTGTGCTTAGTCCGAAAGGACTGGTTCCTGGCCTGAGGACGAGGTGCTTGATAGCGAGTCCTGTAAGGGTTGAAGCGCTGAGAGTTTCTACCTCTGGATGGTCTGGGAAAAGGGCACTGGCTCCTCCTTGACCTGTCTTCTGGTAGACGGGGCAATGAAGAGGCGCCCTATTTATTGGCCAGTTTCTCGAGGTCACTGCCAAACAGGAGGGATCCCTTAAAGGGCATTTTCGTGAGACGTGTCTTGGAGGAGGAGTCGGCCGACCAATTACGTAGCCAGAGCTGTCTCCTGGCTGCCACTGAGGATGACACTCCCTTGGCTGCCATACGGACTAGGTCAGAGGCTGCGTCAGTGAGGAACGAGAGAGCTGATTCCACTTCTTCTCCCGGGGTGTTGTTCCTGGCTTGTGATAAACAGGAATGCGTCACCACGGTGCAGCAGGTCGCAATTCGTAGGGACATGGCTGCCACCTCAAAGGCTTGTTTCAGAATGGCGTCCATGCGCCGGTCATGTGTATCCTTGAGGGCCGTCCCCCCTTCCACCGGAATGGTGGTGCGCTTCACAATTGCGCTAACTATGGCGTCTACCTGGGGGCACGCCAGCAGCTCCTTGGTTAACATAAGAACATAAGAAAATGCCATACTGGGTCAGACCAAGGGTCCATCAAGCCCAGCATCCTGTTTCCAACAGTGGCCAATCCAGGCCATAAGAACCTGGCAAGTACCCAAAAACTAAGTCTATTCCATGTAACCATTGCTAATGGCAGTGGCTATTCTCTAAGTGAACTTAATAGCAGGTAATGGACTTCTCCTCCAAGAACTTATCCAATCCTTTTTTCAACACAGCTATACTAACTGCACGAACCACATTCTCTGGCAACAAATTCCAGAGTTTAATTGTGCGTTGAGTAAAAAAGAACTTTCTCCGATTAGTTTTAAATGTGCCCCATGCTAACTTCATGGAGTGTCCCCTAGTCCTTCTACTATCCAAAAGAGTAAATAACCGATTCACATCTACCCGTTCTAGACCTCTCATGATTTTAAACACCTCTATCATATCCCCCCTCAGTCGTCTCTTCTCCAAGCTGAAAAGTCCTAACCTCTTTAGTCTTTCCTCATAGGGGAGTTGTTCCATTCCCCTTATCATTTTGGTAGCCCTTCTCTGTACCTTCTCCATCGCAATTATATCTTTTTTGAGATGCGGCGACCAGAATTGTACACAGTATTCAAGGTGCGGTCTCACCATGGAGCGATACAGAGGCATTATGACATTTTCCGTTTTATTCATCATTCCTTTTCTAATAATTCCCAACATTCTGTTTGCTTTTTTGACTGCCGCAGCACACTGAACCGACGATTTCAATGTGTTATCCACTATGACACCTAGATCTCTTTCTTGGGTTGTAGCACCTAATATGGAACCCAACATCGTGTAATTATAGCATGGGTTATTTTTCCCTATATGCATCACCTTGCACTTATCCACATTAAATTTCATCTGCCATTTGGATGCCCAATTTTCCAGTCTCACAAGGTCTTCCTGCAATTTATCACAATCTGCTTGTGATTTAACTACTCTGCACAATTTTGTGTCATCTGCAAATTTGATTATCTCACTCGTCGTATTTCTTTCCAGATCATTTATAAATATATTGAACAGTAAGGGTCCCAATACAGATCCCTGAGGCACTCCACTGTCCACTCCCTTCCACTGAGAAAATTGCCCATTTAATCCTACTCTCTGTTTCCTGTCTTTTAGCCAGTTTGCAATCCACGAAAGGACATCGCCACCTATCCCATGACTTTTTACTTTTCCTAGAAGCCTCTCATGAGGAACTTTGTCAAACGCCTTCTGAAAATCCAAGTATACTATATCTACCGGTTCACCTTTATCCACATGTTTATTAACTCCTTCAAAAAAGTGAAGCAGATTTGTGAGGCAAGCCTTGCCCTGGGTAAAGCCATGCTGACTTTGTTCCATTAAACCATGTCTTTCTATATGTTCTGTGATTTTGATGTTTAGAACACTTTCCACTATTTTTCCTGGCACTGAAGTCAGGCTAACCGGTCTGTAGTTTCCCGGTTCGCCCCTGGAGCCCTTTTTAAATATTGGGGTTACATTTGCTATCCTCCAGTCTTCAGGTACAATGGATGATTTTAATGATAAGTTACAAATTTTTACTAATAGGTCTGAAATTTCATTTTTTAGTTCCTTCAGAACTCTGGGGTGTATACCATCCGGTCCAGGTGATTTACTACTCTTCAGTTTGTCAATCAGGCCTACCACATCTTCTAGGTTCACCGTGATTTGATTCAGTCCATCTGAATCATTACCCATGAAAACCTTCTCCATTACGGGTACCTCCCCAACATCCTCTTCAGTAAACACCGAAGCAAAGAAATCATTTAATCTTTCCGCGATGGCCTTATCTTCTCTAAGTGCCCCTTTAACCCCTCGATCATCTAACGGTCCAACTGACTCCCTCACAGGCTTTCTGCTTGGGATATATTTAAAAAGTTTTTACTGTGAGTTTTTGCCTCTACAGCCAAATTCTTTTCAAATTCTCTCTTAGCCTGTCTTATCAATGTCTTACATTTAACTTGCCAATGTTTATGCTTTATCCTATTTTCTTCTGTTGGATCCTTCTTCCAATTTTTGAATGAAGATCTTTTGGCTAAAATAGCTTCTTTCACCTCCCCTTTTAACCATGCCGGTAATCGTTTTGCCTTCTTTCCACCTTTCTTAATGTGTGGAATACATCTGGACTGTGCTTCTAGAATGGTATTTTTTAACAATGACCACGCCTCTTGGACATTTTTTACTTTTGTAGCTGCTCCTTTCAGTTTTTTTCTAACAATTTTTCTCATTTTATCAAAGTTTCCCTTTTGAAAGTTTAGCACGAGAGCCTTGGATTTGCACACTGTTCCTTTTCCAGTCATTAAATCAAATTTGATCATATTATGATCACTATTGCCAAGTGGCCCCACCACCGTTACCTCTCTCACCAAGTCCTGTGCTCCACTGAGAATTAGATCTAAAATTGCTCCCTCTCTCGTCGGTTCCTGAACCAATTGCTCCATAAAGCTATCATTTATTCCATCCAGGAACGTTATCTCTCTAGCGTGACCCGATGATACATTTACCCAGTCTATATTGGGGTAATTGAAGTCTCCCATTATTACTGCACTACCAATTTGGTTGGCTTCCCTAATTTCTCTTAGCATTTCACTGTCCATCTCACCATCTTGACCAGGTGGACGGTAGTATACCCCTATCACTGTAGTCTTCCCTGATACACAAGGGATGTCTACCCATAAAGATTCAATTTTGTATTTAGTCTCATGCAGGATGTTTATCCTGTTGGACTCTATGCCATCCCGGACATAAAGCGCCACACCTCCTCCCGACTGCTCCTCTCTGTCATTGCGATATAATTTGTACCCCGGTATAGCACTGTCCCATTGGTTATCCTCTTTCCACCATGTCTCTGAGATGCTAATTAAGTCTATGTCATCATTTACTGCTATACATTCCAATTCTCCCATCTTACTTCTTAGACTTCTGGCATTAGCATACAAACATTTCAAAGTTTTGTGTTTTGATTGTATTTTTATTCTGCTTTTTAATTGATAGGGATAAGTTAGAATTTTTTAGCTCAGGTGAGTTTTTAGTTACAGGCATTTGGACTACTTTTCTAATTATTGGAACCTCACTGTCGGGATGCCCTAATTCTAATGCATCATTAGTATCCTTTAAAGATACATCTCTCCGAACCATGCGCTGCTGAGCGACTGTCGGCTTTCCCCTTTGTTCTAGTTTAAAAGCTGCTCTATCTCCTTTTTAAAGGTTAGCGCCAGCAGTCTGGTTCCACCCTGGTTAAGGTGGAGCCCATCCCTTCGGAAGAGACTCCCCCTTCCCCAAAAGGTTCCCCAGTTCCTAACAAAACTGAATCCCTCTTCCTTGCACCATCGTCTCATCCACGCATTGAGACTCCGGAGCTCTGCCTGCCTCTGGTGACCTGCGCGTGGAACAGGGAGCATTTCAGAGAATGCTACCCTGGAGGTTCTGGATTTAATCTTTCTACCTAAGAGCCTAAATTTGGCTTCCAGAACCTCCCTCCCACATTTTTCTATGTCGTTGGTGCCCACGTGTACCACGACAGCCGGCTCCTCCCCAACACTATCTAAAATCCTATCTAGGTGACGCGTGAGGTCCGCCACCTTCGCACCAGGTAGGCATGTTACCAGGCGATCCTCACGCCCACCCGCCACCCAGCTATCTACATTCCTAATAATCGAATCACCAACTATGACGGCCGACCTAACCCTTCCCTCCTGGGCAGTAGGCCTTGGGGGAGATATCCTCAGTGCGAAAGGACAATGCATCACCTAGTGAGCAGGTCCTTGCTACAGGATCCTTTCCTGCTACATCTGGTTGGTGCTCTCCCATTATGAGACCTTCTTCCTCCAAGGCAGCACCAGGGCTGCCAGTCTGAAGTTGGGACTGGACTACTATGTCCCTGAAGGTCTCATCTATATACCTCTCTGTCTCCCTCAGCTCCTCCAGGTCTGCCACTCTAGCCTCCAGAGATCGGACTCGTTCTCTGAGAGCCAGGAGCTCTTTGCATCGCGTGCACATGTACAACTTCTCACCGGTGGGTAAAAAATCATACATGTGACACTCGATGCAAAAGACTGGGAAGTCCCCCTCTTGCTGCTGGACTGCTGCCTTCATCTCAATTTTGATCAGTTCCTAGTTAAGTTTTAGGTTGCTATGGGAGTAGGAATGTGTCTAAGTTCCTTTAAATGTATTAGTGAATTCACTATATGTCTGGTAGTGGCCTACTGGGGTCTGATCGAATTCTCAATAAAGTTTTTGTTGATGGGGTTTTTTTTTTGGTTTGTTTTTTTTGTGCAAGTGGCACCTGCCTATAAATTAAGGGATGAGCTTGGGGTGGGTGGGTTGGGAATTACAAACAGTCTAACTTTAGTTAGTCAGCCTGAGTGACTCACAGCTCCCTTGATTAACAAATGTTGTTCCCTATTCAAACCTAATCACACTACCTCAACACCTTTCCAAGGTGAGTAACTGAGCTGAACTATTCAACTTTTTTACTTTGGTATATACTGCTCCTAGCTTGCTTCTGGCTACTTTTTTGTTGGGTTGTTTTTTTGGGTTTTTTTTGTGTGTTTTTTTTTTTGTTTTTCAATACAATGCACTCAGTTATTTATTAAATAAAACACTTAGCTCTTTAAAAGTCTGGAGGACACTTTAATAGTCAGGCAGACTTTTAAAAAATAAACACACTACCTACTGCTACCTTATTGACTGACTAAAAATACAAACAGTCTAACTTGTTTATTTATTCACTGCCTACCTACTGCTACCTTATTGACTATTTAAAAATGCAAACAGTCTAACTTGTTTTATTCACTGACTGACTATTAAAGGCACAAACACACAAACACACTAAATAATATTCCCAAATAGTTAACTTTGCCCCAATACTTTTAAAAAAGTCAATGTCAATGTCCCAAGCAAAAACTTACTGATTCCTTTCAGCCACCAGCAAGGTGATCCTCTCCTCTCAGTGTTTCCACTGGAATGTGGGTTGCCGGGTCTAGGGGGCACATGCCAGCCAAGGGTCTAGGGGGTACATGCCAGCCAAGGCCCGACCCCCTTTGAATTTATTTATTTATTTTATTTATTTAGAGTTTTTATATACCGGCAATCATGAAAACATATCTTGCTGGTTTACATTGAACAGGAGTGCATTATATACAAAAAACTAGAACTGTGGTGACCGAAGGTACAGTTACATTTAACAAGGGTAGCCGAACTTGGAGAAGGAAGAATGAAGCCTCCGGCGTATTCCATTCCAGATCGATTAGCTGTTGTGCTGCTTGTAGGAGGGGAAAATGGTGAGTCTTTTGGCGCAGGCCCTCTAACAGGGGGTTCATTCTAGGTTCCCCTGGGGCGTCATGGCCCGGGAGAGCCAGTTCCGACAGGCATTGAGCGATCAGGCCTGGAAGATCCTCTTTCAGAAAGAAACGCTTCATGGTCCGATATGGTTCAATCCCCAAGGGAAGTTCTCCCTCCTCGGGGGGTTCGTCGTCTTCCTCAGGGCAATCTGAATCCCCATAAGGGGGGTTCCGGGCGGCGAGTGGCCATGCCTAGGCCTTGAGGGTCCAGGGGCCGGGTCATCCGGTACATATGGACCCGTTCGGGGAGAAGCCTGCATTGTGACAAAGGCATGAATCCCCTTGAATAATTCCACCCAGGAGAGCGAAGCAGGATCTGGCCTTAGGGGCACCAGGTCTCTCGGGTTTCCTGGCTGCTCACTGCTGCCTGCTAGGTCCGGGGTGTTCCCTGAAGAACCGGCAAGTACGCTGGGCTGCGACCGGCCCTGTCCTGGAACTCCCAGGGCCTCTTCACTTTGGGCACATAGGGAGTCTGCTTCCTCGCTCTGTGTGGCTCTGACGTTGCATGCAGAGCAGAGGCTTATGCCTGATTCTGGCGGTGCCTGCTCCGTTGACGCATGGGCTCTCGTACGCTCCATCTCATCTGTTAACTCAGCTGGAGTCTGCGCTTTGTAATATGCGCGAAAGATGTGCGCCTAACAATATGCGCTTATCCACATGCGCGTATCAAATCCACTGGCGCCTATCCACTGGCGTCTATCAGCGGGCGCCTATCAGCGGGTGCCTAAGGACGTGCGCCTATCAGCGGGCGCTCATCAACGTGCGCGTATCCACGTGCGCATATCAACGTGTGTTTAGCAACAGGCGCCTATTGCGCGGTGATGAACCAGGGCAGAAAGGCAAAATGGCGACCCCCTTGGCGGGTTGCCACGTAGGCAGACTCTGCTACTCCTCGCTTCCTCGGAGACCACAAGTAAAGATGTACGCCTTACCTTGTCTTCGGCGCTTCCCGGCTGCGACCCGGGCGGTCTCTGGCTGCGGGGGGAGAGGGTGATTACCGTCACTGCCGCGCTTGAGGAGGTGCACCCGCTGCCTCTAGGCCGCGCCCAAACTCATCTCGCTCGGGGGCCAAGTCCACGCAGGGACCGAGGCTGCCTCTATGCCGCATCCGAGCCCTTCTCACTCGGGGGCTAGGTCCCTGCCGCGAGTCGGCCACCGGACCGAGGCTCTTACCTCGAGGGACCACGGAAATCACCTCGGGAAACTCAACTGGGGGAGGGACCGAATGGTATCACCGCAGGAGTGCGGGGCTCGTCTTCAGGTAGGTTTTGTTTAGTGAACATTATTGCAACATAGAATGAACACAACATAAAGCATCTCAAAATACCCAAACTAATACCGCAGATGCACGACTCCTCCTCTCTAGGGCTGGTCGACTCTGATCCTGAAGAGCCACAAACAGACCTGTTTTTCAGGATATGCACAATGAATATTCATGAGATCGATTTGCATACAATGGAGGCACTACACCCCTGCCCTACTCACAATAAATCTACTCAAAATATAAATTGTAATTAATTAGAAAAAGCCCTCATACTCTAATAAACCGATTATTACAGCTTATAATTAGATGCCACTTAGATCAATGAATCAATGAAGTGTTACCATATTCCTACAATATGCAGGTAGTCTTCTTTCATGTGATTGGTATATTTATGCTATGGAGAAAACAACCTAAAAGACTGGAACCAGTGACTGAGTGAAAGCCTTCTAGAACCGTTCCAGTGGCTAGCAATATTTATCCAATAAATGATTAACCAAATATCCTTCTTATTTACTGGAACCAAAATATTTAAATTATGACCCAGTAAAATAGTTGTTGGTTTAGCTGGGAAAGAAATTCTCATTCTAGTACATCTTAATCAATTGACAGGCCCACTAAAAATGCATAAAAAGTCATCTTTACATCAAGCTCTATCAAAACTACAAAGATTTTTTATAACACCTATATAGGATACAATACCATCAGTTAAAAAAGAATTCTAACAACCATTTTCTTGGATATTAGCACTGACAGAATTCTCTTTCTGAAGGTGATTACAAACAGCTACCATTCATCCTCTGACAAAGAGATACATCTCTTTTCCCTATAA